>NC_072735.1:115198780-115324507 GCF_026930045.1 Uloborus diversus
AGTTGGTAAAATAATTTAATGAAATGACTCAGAGCTCATTAGTGTCTTGAGAAATATACTTAAAGGCCATGCGCTTTTTTCTTTCTTTCAAAATGATCTTGAACAAACAATGAAAAAAATTTCGCAAAGTTTGAAACAGAAATTGAAAATTAAAAAAAAAAAAAAAAAGAAAGAATTAAAAAAGTAAAAACTAATCTCAGACACCTGCAACAGCGAGTTCCTAATTTTATATGAAATGTGGTAAGTTAGTTTGATCAATATACTAGTCTCAAATCATAAAACTCTTGCTACAAACAAGCTGAACCAGACAGATTATTTATTAGTGTCTCCTCTACAGGAATAAAAAAAAAAAAATACTTTTGAAAGTTTTCCATGATAGAACTTTTGAACAACTCGGTCTTACGTACGGCTTCGTTTCCAATGGAATGAGCGTTTGGCATGTATTGGAAAACAAACAGATCATTGCCTATCAGGAAAAAAAATAACCTCCGTTTTTTTCTTTCTTTCTTTTTTTTTTTTGCCACACATTTAATTAGAATCTTTAAGATTGTTGCGTAAGTTGCCACAGCTTCCCTTGTTGCCTTTTTATTTGCGGACGAGCAAATGATTAAATATAAGACAAGTCATTGCCAACGGGAAAAACGAAATTAAAAGTCCTTTTTAACACCACGCGTTAAGTGATTTAGATGTTTATACATTTATTTTTTTTCTCCGGTATGCAAACGATCTATTTTATATTAAATCATTTATTTGATTAAATATAAGCTACTTCTTGGCCAATGGGTAGAAATAAATAAGGCCTTTTCTCGGCACGCATACGTGTTTTAGATATTCTATGCAGAATTCCGAGGGTTCTCAAACTGGGTACTGCGGTGCACTGGGGAGCATTAAAAAAAAAGGTGAGGGGTACCGCGAAGTGTCCATGGTATCAACTACTATATGTAAGGTGAATGCACCAAATAATGCCCAGTTGATCAGAAAGGAAATCCTCCACTTCTCCATAAAGTATAACAAAAATTTACTAGATCATTTTTGTTAACATTTTTGGTAAATTTTGTTTCTACATGTTTCCCTGAAGTTTAATTAAAATAAAAAAGAGTTACATGTTGTTCTTGAAACCTAAATTTTGTAGTTGACGAATTCAAAAAGAAAATTTTCGTTGCGTGCCATCGTTTTCCCCCGAAATTTGACAACCTAGAAAAATAGACTGTAGTGCGGTAGGACCATGGTTCGTCTTATTAACACTCCGGAGTCCTTATAGTATAACACTGGAGTATTTGGGAGGAGGATATGATTCTGTGCTGCATATGCTGCACATATGTGCACGAACTGTGCTCTGGTGTGGGAAAAAAACCGTAAAAATAACTACTTAAATTAGTTTCAATAATTACCATTCCCTGCCTTCAATCTTCGAGTTGACCGAGCTCAGTCACATCCTATGCCGGGCTGATGAGTGATAATAAGCACGTAACTGCAATTCTCGGCTGGAATGACTGAGCTGGTGGTGCATTTCATGTACTTATTAGTTGTTTACCAATAGAGATGGATTAGGGTGCCGAGAAAAAAATTTTAATCTTCAAAGGGTGCTGCGAGTTGAAAAAGTTTGAAAACCCCTGAAGTATTTTATTCTTTTTCTTCTTCTTCTTCAAGGATTAGGCCAAAGGCCTGTTCCGGCTTCTTTGTCAAACCAGTGCTTTCCTGGGCTCACCTTGGTCTCGTCTGCCTTGTGGCTTGTGTTAAAATGCGGCTCTTGGTAGTATTCCATTTCTCAGTGCTAAATACTGTAAATGCGCTAATTTTCGTGGGCCTTAATATTCGCGAAAATGAAGACATTGGAGGTTTTGCGAATCTGAAATTTCCCGAATTTTTTATATGAACAGAACTGAAACTTTAAAAATTCGAGGCGAATACAGTGTAAGCCGGCTTATTCAATCAGTGGTTAATTGAATCAACTACTTTAATGAAACAAATCGCCTAAACAGAACAAAATTCATTTTTATTGAAATATTCTCTTTATTGAATCAGCCGCCTTATGGAATCAACACTGTTTAGAACAAAGGTGATTCATATGAGCGGCAGTCACTGTATATCGCAAATACGCCGGGATCGGGAAAATTAAAGCCTCAAGAAAATAGGTGCTTTTAAAGTATTACTGCATTCAGTAAGTTACCGCCCATTAGCCAGGGCTAAAGCAGAAATACGTGAAATATACACCGCCAGCTCAGTCATTTCCAGCCGAGCTGATGAGTGCTAAGAAGCACGAAACTGCAGTCCTCGACTGGAAATGACTGAGCTGGCGGTGTATTTCACGTATTACTGCATTCGTTTACTAAACACATGGAAAGAAGAAACCCTCGTCATTTTTAATTGCTTTTACAGTTTTTCTTGTCTGTTTAAAATTGATTTAAAATACAACAAGCTCTCTCTCTTTTTTTTTTATTTTTTTAAGAAATACAGCAAATATTTTTATGATCTAATGTGAAAGAAGTAGATCTATTTCGTCTTTTATAAAACTTAAAAAAAAAAAAAACAAATAAATAATTAAATTCATATGGCCAAAATCTCGCTCTAGTTCCTAAATATGGTACACATGTTAGGCATCGGACTCGTTTCTGAAATGATTGGCAAGCGCCAGCTTTCCGCGATCACATTTTACTATTCATGAAATCCTCATATATATAATAGCCAATGATCGAGTAACGTGCGAGTTTCAACAAGGAAACTCGTGCCACGGCATGGTAATTTGATAATATGTTTTGGAAATGTTTAACATGCAGGGAAAGGCTTTATTGTGACAAGGCTGAACTCGATCCGGTAACTTAACTGTTTTACTAGTAAGACTGCGTCATTTCTGGAGAATGAAGAAACGAAAAAATGGTCAACAATGAACGCTACCTACTGGAGTTTAGGGTTAATCCACTGGAGGTAGGGTTAAAATTTCAACTATCAAAATATCACCAAACAAGCAATGTCTTTGTTCAAATGTAGAAGCAATTTTCATCCGTAATACCTTGACGGGCGGTTTTCTAGTTGACTATAAAATGCATAACAATGAGCGATATTCCAAACTATCAAATTCAGGAAAATTGCAAAGATACGAACCTTCGGAAGCTTGTTATCAAGCCCGGATTACCTAATAGGCCAACCTAGGCCCTGGCGTAGGGGGGCAAGCCAAAAAGGGCGCATATCCAGGAGGAGAAAAAAATGAACAGCTCATTAGAAAAATAAAAGGAAAGTGGCATGCTAGTATTTGGACAGTAAAAATACAGCTAGAACTGATTGGGACCTTACCACTGAGCAGAAAAAAGCAATTAGAGGAAAGGGGGCGTAATGCTTGAGTCTAGGTACTGTTTGTGGTCAAAACAGATAATTTTCTAGGGGCGCCGACTACGAGGGCACTGCGATGCTCCAGAAACCCCCTCCCCCCCAATATTTGCGGGGGTGCCGGGCACCCCCACTATCAGCAGAAAACTGAGGAAAACCTTTTTGTATGGCCTCTTTTTCTACAATCAGAAAAAAGAGGCCATACAAAAAGGAACGAATTTTTAAATATTTAGCTAAGCTTAACAAAAAGAACAAATTATACTGTTGTGTTTTTGTTCCTAAACTATTTATGTTTTGATTCTCACTAAAATTTTCTCTGCTTTAATTTAATTCATTCTATTTTACTTTATTTTATTTTCATTTATTCATTTTTTTCTCGTAAAATTTTTTTGTGGTAAAAACCCGAAGTAAAATAAGATATTTTCCGCCTAGTGTTTCTGTTTATAAAACTGAAGCACATTTTCTTGAGAGTTATACGCTCTGAAAAATTGCCCTTGTTTGGTCCATTGTGCTCGGTGTTTGAGCACCCCCACTGGTTTTCAAAACCCGGTGACACTAAATTTTCAATATCTTTGATTTGAACAATGATTTCAAAATTCGGTAAAGCTATGATATAGAAAGTGTTCAATGTAAAAAACTTGTTCATGAAACAATTTTTCTCTTGATGTCTTTAAATCATGTCAATAAGTATATGTTTTGCAATTAATAATTTATTAGTTCATGTTTAGTTTTGACAGTCAATAATTAGCGGCGCCCGAAGCTTAAATTTTTGAAGGGATGAAATTATTAATTTACCGAATGAAGTTTCAAATTTTACGGAATGACAAAACACGAGTATGCATAATTGCACGTGTAGCAAAATCTAACGAAAACAGACAATATACATCTCTTTAAAGAATATTTTTATGTTGTCTCCAAACTGTCAGACATTGTTTGACGCATAAGGAAATTTTGGGGAGTTCACAGTGACCTCCTGCGGCCTTTGCCAATAATATCCCCTATTTTGTACACAAAATATTCACCATAGTCTGCTTTAGTTCTCCACACTAAGCATTGCATACAAGTTTCCTAATAAATAATTTCTTTGACACAATTTTCTATCTTTTCCTTTATAATTACCTCTGTTATTGGGTTTCACTTCCAACATATTATTTTTCTGAATATTTTTTTTTTCAAAACATCATCTAGATCACAACAAAGTTGATAAAAATAAAAGAAAAATTAAATATATTTACAGAGAGAGACCAGCAGTTTTAAATATTTTCAAGGTAAAAAATGAAACTATCAAGGAATTCAAGAGTCATGATATCTAAATGTAAATAAAAAGGGGAAAAAATACTTCAGATATCACTGCTAAATATCATCTCAGCTCAAACCGGTAAAAGCTTTTTCCTTGGGCTACAGACATTTGTTTTCCAAACAGATAAACATTTTGAGGCGGAAAATTTGAAAATTTCACAATGGAAAACCAAAACAGTTAAATGTTTTTGAAAAAGAAAAATCGAGGCAAACATATTTTAAGAAATGAATGAAAATTTCGGGACGTAGCAATGTGGGGAGGGAGGCGTTTTCTGAGCCTAATCCCATCATGTTACGTCACCAAAGGTAAATTAAAATTGCGAATTTTATAAATTTAATTTCAGAAAAAAATTACAGAAGAGATTCCCCCAACCCACTTCTACTAACATCTTCAAAGTTTTCTGAGTTTGCTTTTTATGAAACGTTAGTTTCAAAAAGTTTCCGAGTGTTTCTATATTTTCCGAACATTATCGAGATTTTTTTCATAGGACCTCAACTTTTGAACATCTGTGCAGGAGGGTCCCGCTCCCCTTCTTAGCATTTTGAAGATGGTCTAAAATTTCGAAAATTTTCCGGAAAAGAGTCCTCAAACCCCCAATCCCTTTACCCAGCACCATCAGATGCATTAGAAGTCCTACAAATGCATATTTAGAGTTTTCTTTTCAAAGGCTTCATATCATAACAGATCGTCTAAAACTTTGTTTTTAAGTCCTGAAGCCCAAAGATTTTCCAGGGAAGTGACCTTGACTTCAGTATCCCCTCCCCCCTTCTCCAACTCATTTAAAATCGCCTAAGATTAGGACCTGAATTTAGAAAAAAAAAAAAAAAAATCCGGATAGCTGCAGAGTTCAGCCTTTCTCCAACATTATTAAAATTGTCTAAAGCTTTGTTTTTAGGACTTTAAATTCGAAAAATTTACGGAAGAGAGTTACCTAATTCCATCCCTCCTCCTTTTGTTATTAAAGATGGCTCACAATAAAGTATTTAGGCTTTTAACTTCGAAAACTTTCTGGGGGAGAATGGCTTAACCCCATCCATTTCCCTAACATCATAAAAGATGTCTTCGAATGTTGCAGTCTTTAATTTCAAATAAGTTCCTTGCTAAAGCAACCCGCTCATCAAAAAAATATCCTCTAAAATTGTTTTAGGACCTCAATTTCTTCGTTGTCTCTCCCAGCATCATTAAAGTTTTTCAAAAACTTAGTTTTATGACTTTATTTCGAAAAGGGAGGGGAGAGTTCCCTAACCGATCCCTTTCTCTAACATCATCAAAGATGACCGTTACTTCGAGTTAAATGGCCTAAAATTGCATTTCTGAAGCGTCAATTTTGGCAAATTTCTAGAGTGCACCGGCAAATCCACAGCCCCCCCCCCTTTGAACATTAACCATGGGAAAATTGAAAATGAAACCCATCCCTTAATTTTCAAACTGGGGAAGGGGCGCGAAATTTTCACTTATCTCCCGGACGCTGCTACGCCTCTGAAAAAGAAGAGGGGGGGAGGGGGATACGATTTTGATACACTTCGAATATGTGAAGGGAGTAGGAGGGTGTAATCTCTAAGTTTGGCCTAGGGGCGTAAATAGACGTTAATCCGGCCCTGCTTGTTATCAGGGCAAATCTTTCACGCGATTCAAAAAGTAAAGAACAAAATTTAAAGCTCCCAAGACCCCGATAAATTCCACCTGCTTCCAAGAATTTTAAGGGTAGTCTAGAATCAGCAGAATTCACTAATTGAAATTTGGCCGAAAGGTTATTTTTATAAACTTTAATAATTACTCGTTTTCTTTGATCAGCAGCGGGCGTTTGTTTCTCTCATTGTGAAGAGCAAAGCATTTAATATGACATCTCAATTTTCGAAGTCTGTTTAAAAACTATCCTTTGGAATCCTCTGACCGAAAAAGTTTTCCTTGAAACAGATGATATGTAGTTATCTTGTCGTAATGTTCGCCCCACGATATCGTGTAGTGATTGACCATGGTAAATTAAATCGAGTCATAGTTTCTGTCACTGATGGATCGCTATGATATCTAGATATTCTCAACTCTTTTCAGGGTTTGAAAAAGAAAAAAAAAATATTGTGTGAATTTTATTTCCCCGCAATAGGTTTCTTGATGAACAGGAGCATTTTCTTGCTTTATCTTGTCCTTTTAATCTTTAAATACAAGTTTCTTAGTTTGTTAGTTCGGTACAAAAAATTATCCTCAGATTTATAAGGAGACTGCAGATATCATCCTGAATGGATTACAGCCGCAGAATATTTCGTCACACATAAATGGTGCATCGTACCCACG
Organism: Uloborus diversus; assembly: GCF_026930045.1. NCBI lineage: Eukaryota > Metazoa > Arthropoda > Arachnida > Araneae > Uloboridae > Uloborus > Uloborus diversus. Next base: position 115,205,697 of record NC_072735.1, read on the forward strand.
AAGTCAATGTCAGAGTTTTCCCTTTACCTAAATCGAATTATTCCGACAGTATGGATTGACCTTAAATCCTGAAAAATGGTACTTGGTTGTACGAGGGTGGTAAGGAGCAGTGTGCCATCAGAGCCGCCTTTAAAAAAAATAACAGTGGTTCATTAAAACTTATTATACTTTTGCTATACATTGAAGACCCACGGTAAAAAAGTCATCAGCTATGCAATTAGAAATCTATACGTTTTTGCTTACTTACAGTAAAACTCTTCAAGATGCAGTCCACTAGAAGAAAATACACTCTGTTCATTCTTATTGTAATTCATTAAATTATTTACTTTAACTGAACTGCCATGCTAAATAAAAGAATGTGAAAAATTCCGAATCGTGTTTTACGATTCGTTGGTTTGCCGTAGTACTCAAAAAGGGCTACCTACTTGTTATAACTAATTCAAACGATAGTTTTACGCTTATCTATAAAGATCAAAAGATTGAAAATAACTAAACGAGTCAGGTGAAAAAAAATATATAGTTTTGACTCTCCTTAAAGGTGCTAATGTTCATATTTGTTAGTTTAGCATGGTGCCGACGATACCTCCGACACGTTAAAATTTAGAGGAGTGAACCAGGGTGGGATGGCTTCCTCCGAATATCCTGTATCTGACAACGGTACGTGCATCGACTTGGGAAACGTTGTCAGTTCAGAGAAGATAGGGTTACAAACACGCACATACATATAGACACACACGCGCACTAACACAGAGAGAGACGCGCGCTGACAGACGCGCACATATTTTCATTTTATAGTCATTATATAGGTTTGGAGGGCTCCAAAGATTGTATTTCAAACAAAAAAAGTTCAATCCTGAAAATCCTCTAATTGCACAGACACAAACGCACTCACAAACACCGTTCTTAACGCAGAAGACTTAAAATTTGCGAGAATTTTTTTTAAAAAAATGACCATAATGCAAATGCAGATGCCAGAGAACGGAAAGGAAGAAATGGAACATCAATATAACTTACGTTATGACTCGTTAACAGGATAGCAGTAGCAAAGTTAGGGACCAGTTCAACTCCCGGAAATACTTCGGCAACAAATAGATTGCTTAACTGGGGCTAAGAGATTAACAGTTACGAAAACCAACAAGATAAGGCTGTTCTAGATAAAATAGCAATAGCTGGTAAACTTGCAGGTTTACAAACAGAGTATCTTAGTAGAGCAAAAACAGTTTCGTTCACTGCAAAGAGAACATAATTTTTTTTACTGGAAATGTGAAATCTTAACTGCCCAGTCCAGTTTTATAGTTGATGAACTTGAAAGTTTTCTCGCTTTTTTTTTTTTTTTTTTTCAAATTTTTAGCACTTTGAATACAATACAAATTGAACATTAGAATATCAATTTTGGATTAAGCGGTGGCCACACGTAATTAAACATTACTCAGAGTCGGATCTAGTAGTTTTGCCGCCTCAGAAGATGATGACAAGTGCCGCCCCCACGTCTTAATAAGATACATATTCATTTTAAATCATCGAGCATACTCTCATGTATTGCAGAATTTTAGCTGCAAAGAAGAAAAACTGAGGAACAAATTTAAATCCCCCCCCCTTTTTTTTGCCTCTTTACAATTTGCTGTTGTGAAATTTGCCACCCAATAATCCACCACCCTAGGCAGTGGCACAAGTTGCCCCGCAGGAGCCGGACCTGACTTAACCTGAAGCGGAAGTTTCATCCCCTGCAGATGGATTTCTCACAGGCATAAAACTCCTATAATATATGCATGTCCTCGCTGTTCAAGTGCTCAACTAATCTAAAAAACTATCGAATTTGATCAGTTTGATCTTAAAGGAAACGACAAAGAGATGCCATATTCATCTTAAATACTACATAATTCATAAGCATACATAATTTAAGTAATACATAAGGATGGATCCGGAAAGCATTCACTGAGGGGGGGGGGATGCGATTGATTTCAGATACTTACCACTTTACAAATTTCCAAACCTCCACCTCCTAACATCATGGTAGATCGTCTCAAACTAAGTTTCTTCTTTTTGAGAACCTCTCTTTCTACAAAATTCTCGAGGAGTGAAACCTATCCTTTATACCTTAACGTCAACGGTGTCCTGGAATTGCTCTTTTGTTGGATTTCAATTAAAAAAAAACTTTCCAGAAGAGAGCCCCCTGAATCCCATCTAACGTCATTAAGATCGTCTAAAATTTGAGACTTCGGAAATTCGAGAAACTTCCTGTAGAAAGTTCCGATCCATATCGCTAAAGTGTTAAGAGATGTGCCCCGATTTCGTTTTTAAGACTACAATTCGGAAAAAATTCCGAGGGAGAGCCCTCTTTTTTTGTAACATTATTGAAGTTCGTCTAAAATTACGTTTTTGGAACTTTAGTACCGAAAGTATGAAGAAGGAGAGTTCCTGCATATTGGTTCAAGGAGGGGGCGATCGCCCCCATCTCCCCTACCTTGTATATGTCCTTGGTAATACATCAGCTATAGTCATAGAAGTACTTTGCTAAATATGTGTGTCTGTTTTTATTGCTTTTTGCTATGAAATTGTTAAGAAACATTTTTAACAAAGTTTTTGACTGTTTTTTTTTTTTTTTTACTTTCCTCACATTAGCTTTGAATATTTCTGAGGCTTTTGACATGCCATTTTCGACATCACACTTTGAATAATAACGAATTAAAGAGTCAGAAACCTGTCACATAAAAAAATACTACCAAACTTCCTACACATCTATGCTTAAATATGGAATTATTTGTTTAATTATTTTATAAAGTTTTATTTAACATCTATCTACAGCCTACTGCAACTTAAAAACTAATTCACGGCACCTCGATCAAAAACTAAGGCATAACGGAAGTTATAATTAAAATGTTTACCTTTGCGGAAAAAATTAAAAGCATATAAAAAAGTTAAAATTAAACAAATAGCAATCAGAATTCCATCATGTTTTGGGGTTTCAAGGAACACCTTTTCAATTAAAAAAGCAAAAAGCTTATGAATGAAAAAACTTCCAAAGAAAGAAGCTTTCGGCAAATATCTTTCCGTCCCATCTCTCTCTCTTTCTCTCTCTCGTTTTTTTTACATTGAAAAATGGTTTCATTGTAATCCCGAAAAAACGTGGGTGCGATGCTCATTGCTAGTAGGGCAAATTTTATGTTTTTACTTTACTCTTGTAATTTAAATTTGCTTTTGACTCATGTTTATGCCTCACGCTCTTCTCATTTAGAAATTAAATAAACTCAAATCGTCTGATAACAACGTTGTGGAGCGAAAAATGTTTGGAAAATGTAGCTCTTTTTCAACAGTTGTTGTCTTTACAATTTGTTTCCACACAAAGATAAATGTTTATTTTTTACAAAATTATACTTTAACCTTATGAGTTTCTGATAATATTTCACACAAATATTAAATTACTTTTTTTATTTACATCTTTTCCTTTATTTATTTATTTATTTTTCTTTCATTTTTAACATTATTTTGAGTGAAACACAGATACGCACCTCAAAAATGACATACAGCTGCATAAATTTGAGTAATGATAATCAAATAACAGTTTAATTAATGCTTTTAAATTTTTTCAAGCCAAATGTAATCAATAAGAGTCGGTTTAACCTAACAACTACGCCTCAGGCGTTAAAACCCCACTGCTACGTTACTTCCTGGATGTTATGTAAAAGCTTGCAGGCTCATGATCTGGTTTCATAAGGTATGCGTTATGTAAGATATGCGTTACGTAAGGTATAGCGTGGTTGGATTAAAGTTACGGCTTTGTTTTATAATTCAAGAAATATGTTAACGTGGAAGTTTTTATAACAGGGTGTCCGAAAAGTCCTTGACAGATTTTAAAAATTCATAGAGAAACGACAAATTGTCGTATGAATATACGATTTGCGTCATACTACTTCGCAGGTTCAAGAATTTTTTATGCCATCGTGGAAAAGGAAAAAAGAAAAAGTGTAATTTTTAGCAACTTCTGAGATGGCTAGTTAGTCTGATTTAGAAGAACAAACGTAATGTGGGATGTTTTATCTTTTTTAAAACAGAAAGCAACACCTTTCAGGGGTGCTTATAAGGGGGAGGGGGGATTTTTTCGCAAGTTGCGCCAGTCATATTTTTGGGGTGGATTTTTTATTATTTTTTAAATTCCTTTATTTAAATTTATATATTGATTTATTTTAATTTTAAATCATTTATTTTATTTCATTTTTTTGTTTATATTTTGTTTCCTTTATTTATTTAGTTTGTGTGTGTGTGTTTAGGCCATTGGCGTAGCACAGAACTTTTTGAATAAAGTAATAATAACAATAATAATAATAATAATTAATAATAAATAAATATATAAAAAAATTGGAAATATTTTTAAAAAATAAATAAAATTATAAAGAGGGCTAAAAAATAAAAATTTAAAAAAAAAATCGTTGAGATTTTTTTGGGGGGGGGGGGGATTTGCGCCATTGAACTTTGCGGAGGGGAGGGGCACACCTTAAACCTTTCGCTACTAGAGTTCAATGTATGCACCGTTTGTGAACATGGAATGAACTTGAGTATCATTTAGATGTGGTTCGAGCAACATTCGGTGCGCATATTGAACTTTGGTAATGAAAAGGCTTCTTCTTTACTAATAATAAAGCGGAAAGTCTCTCTGTCTGGATGTCTGTATGATGTCTTTGACGCGCACAGCACCTAGACCGTTCGGCCGATTTTCATGAAATTTGTCACAAAGTTGATTCGTAGTATGGGGGTGTGCACCTCAAAGCGATTTTTCGAAAATTCGATTTTATTCCTTTTCTATTTCAATTTTAAGAACATTTTCCGGAGCAAAATTATCATAAGATGGACGAGTAAATTCCGAAATTATCATGAAGTGGAATGGAAGTGCGAATGAACATAGCCAATTGGCGAGAAATTCGTCATCCATTATCTGTAAATATGCAGACGAACCAAATGACCTTTTAATTTTCAGCTACAGACAAAGCCGTGCGAGTACCATTAGTGTTTAATAAAATGATGAAACTCCTCAATTACGTTTGTTTTTCTTCCTGTGACTTTACAGCCCTCACAGGAGTTACTTATAATTAGATTTCATTACGATGTTATAAAAAATTCTTGAACCTGTGAAGTTTTATGGTACAAACAGCACATTCATACGACATTTTTTTGCTTTTCTATGTATTTTTAAATGCGTTAAGGACTTTTCGGACACCCTGTATTATTATGTGATTGATGGACGCTTTTTAACATCTGAGGCAATGAGAAGCAAAGGGATGTTAGTGGTAAAATTAAAAATTTGGAGATAACCAGGACAAATGGTAGGGGAACCTCTTCTCTGTCTTGGGGAAAGAGATGGCACTAGTAGACGTGGTAGGTATTGCTATACAGGATAATTTAGAAAATTTTTTTAATGAAAGTCTACCTAGGGTCTCATCTTTAAACGCGTTTTATTTAAAACTTGAAAATGTCCACGTACATTCCTCTGTTTCTCACTGCCTCACATGTTTTTTTTTTTTTTCGTGCGTTCGGTTTCTGATTTTGTTTTCGGTTTATCACATTCTTCGGTCATTTTATTCGGTTTGAATGTTTCAACTTAAATTTCAGATATTCTAAAATTTTACATAAAAATCAGATTTTTTTGTTCATATTTTAAGTGAACAACTTACGACCCGCGAGCCAGATGTGGGCCACGACACCGATCCATGTGGCCTGTTGTTACGTTCACTCTTACGAATCGAAAAATATATTCTTGAACCTTCCAAAATTACAGATTGTCTTCAGTCGGTATTACTTATGATTGTTTCAAATTTGAAGCAAATTAGTTAGATATTGGTTTCTAAAAAACAGATGGAAACTTTGTATCAATAAAATAAGCAGTAGCAACGATAACAACAACATTGTTGATTAGTAATTTTATTTCCCTCCTTTTCCCATGTTATCTATAAAAAAGATTACATATTTATGCAGTTCCCTCCCGATTATCCGTGGCCTTTCACACTTTCAAAAAATCTCTCTTTTCGTCGATGATGAACTGAATGTAGACATATCCACACATTATGACTTAACAAGTGCAAAATCAATTTTTAGACACCCTAATTTCTTTCTTCTCCTTTTCCATGACATCTACCCTTTCATGTTCACCGAAACCTGGCTATTTGAAACCTGATTTTTAGATCTACACATTTAGTGCTGTAGTTCTACATTACATACTGATTTTTACATCTAAAAATTACACTACTTACGTCAGTAAAAAAATATCCTCCTATCACTTTTTGGTGTAACCTAGCTGGATCTGCTAGAATTATATGCTTGCTCGATATGCTCGCATATGGTATAATCCGTTTCCAATAATGAGCAATCATTTTTTTACATGCGTTTTTTACACATATTGTTATCGTTTCAGTTATTATTTAAATGTACACAAGTGTAATTGATCCTTTTAAACTATTATATTTTAAAGGCTTTTACCTAATTTGCAGATTCCCGCGAATTTGCTAATCCGCGGTTGCCGTGCCACCCTATTCCGGGGATAATCGCGAATTTAACTGAATATTTTAAGTTCATATGTGTTCTGGCCTGCGAAATTCATCTTAGAAAAAGTTGAGGTCCTCAGGTAAAAAAAAAGGTTGAGCACCACTGTTTTAAACGAATAAAGTGTTAGATTTTTTTTTCGTTTGTTTAACTAGAATTTTTGAATGCATTTACTAGGGACCCTGCTTTTTTTTCTATTTTTGAAACACAAAATATACTTGCCTACACTGTTAAAAAATTTCCGGAAAATTTACGATAATTGTTACTGGCATCCATGTTGCCAGTAACTATTACAAAAAAAAAAACAAATGTTACTGTAAAATTTTACGAATTTTTAATCTTCCTGAATTTTTAACAGTGTATATCCTGTATGTGTTAGGCGAAACAATTGGTCGCCGTTGAGGTTGATGTTGATTTTTAATTTTGCTGAAAGAATATACATATTATAACATTAAAATCATCAAACATGCTCATGCATTGTCAAGCTGCTGCACTTCAATCTTAATTATTATGCAGTAAATCATTAGCTTTGAAAATCTGCTATGTAAAATGCAGTTAGCAATTAGGAAAACACTGGAAGTTTCTAAATGTTTGGCTGCTAGTTTTATCAGGAAATGATCAGATTAGTTCTTTGAGATTTCGATTCAAGGAAACTAAATAAATAAGCAACGCGTGACATCAACTTTGGAAGGCGAACACAAATAGTTTCAAAGACAGTTTAAATTCCAATAACTTTTAATCAAGTGAAAATTGTATAATTCACTGTTGTACAGACCTGAGAAGAGAGAGGAAAAAGTAAAGAATCCTAATAACTCAGCTATTACTTGCACTCCGAAAACAAATAAACACAGGGTAGCGTCGTTTTTTTTGATATCTTTTAAAGGAAAATAGGCATGTTGATTTCGGAGCTGTTCTTTTTTCTCTACCACGTCAAATTTTTTCTCTACACCTTGGAGGATTGTGACTACTTTCCGCGGGACAACGCGTATCACAAGAAGCTCTGCTGCACTTCTATTATCTGATATAAACCAGCTTCAATTGAAATAAAGTGTTTCTTTTCCAAAGCATTGTTATTATTTTTATTTGTGACAAATTTCAATTCACTTTTTTGTCACAGAAAAAAAAAGGGTTCAGCAAGGAATGTAAAATAATTCCGCGTTTATGAGAAACACAAAAGAGAAATTTTATAAGTTGGGCAAGCAATGTATGTAATTGTTGCTTGAATTCAAAATCTTTTCTTTTGTCTCAATTTTTTTTTTGAAAAAAATGTCCTACATTTTGGGCATTGGTCGCTTTGAGCCATATGTTGCCTCAAAACTTGACAAGGTGGACATAAATTGAGATTATTTGTGGACTAAGTGGCCAAAAGTTAGTTCAAACTTATTTCACAGATCTAAGTCAGCCCAACCACTGTTCCTCAGTGTGATCAAAATAGGTTTGTCTGTTTTTTTCATTATTAAAAAAATATACAGAAGATCATGTTCTTTTTTAAATGGATACTGCAAAATTCAGATTGTAACAAACTATTTTTGACTCAAAAAAAAAAAAAAAAAAAAAATTAGAGTGTTCAATGTGACATTAATGCGAAGAATGGTCTCAATCTGAACAATGGAACAGCAGATACTCCCTAATGCGCGGTCATTATTTTTCGACAATTACATACATGCTATTATCAAATAATGTTCATATGTTCACTGTTGCAACGCAAAAAAAGCAGCTTGTGGTAACAAACTGATGGGCAAGGTAATTGAGACACCAGCAACACACATTTTTTATTTATTTATTTCTTAATCACAAAAACTGAAGTTTTATAGTCTCAAAAGGGAAAACTTTTGTACCAACACGAAGTATAATTCACATTTTTGTTCTTCTCTTTGAAACGACAGACAGTCCCATAACTCTGGTTATTTGATGCTTCACAATAGTTGTAAAAAAAGTATGTAATAAAATGGTTCTATTACATGAAACTACTTTTTTTGTTGCTGCTTCAAAATATACTATCATTGATGAATGTTGGATTTTGGTGCGAAATCCCTCCTCACTCCATTTAAAATTTCAAGTTTATCTACTGCTGATTGATTTACCATAAATTGTGGTAACTTTGGGTCCCTTTTACTCTGTTCCTACCTTTATTTTCAAAGTAAAAAAGCTTTAAATAATTTTTATAGAGTTGAGTATTCCTCTTGCAAGATATGGCAAAAGAATAATTCCAGTTGCTATGGTATTTCATAAAAAACATTTTAATTTGTTCCAATCTTACCCCATTGATTAGGATAACAATCGGACAGTGCTTTATACCCATTCAAAACAGTAGGAATCATGACTTAGTACCAATGTTACTCCACTATTGTATAGGTGCATTATCTACATTAGAAACAACAAGGGAAAGAAGTTGAAATCAATCCTAGAACATTATATTTAGCAGGTTATATAAGAACAATACATTCTACTAACAACTCAAGATTACAGGTATTATTTCAAACTGTGCTCTGAAATGTAAATAAACAAACGGATAGTGTAACTAATACTATTTAAACACTTTGTAAAGTTTAGTTTTTGTCAACCAAAGCCAAAAGATTTAAACTTGAAACTCTTTAACTTTAAACATTTCTCTGTCCCAAAGTTTCCCTGTGAAAGATGAAAATTTACAATGTTGAGGTTACAAAACATATAACTTTACTTATATTTTAGCTTATGACATGGTTACTTCTATATTAACCACTTGAAGAGGTGTTTATTAATGTGTATACAGACCTGACTGTAATTTGCACGCAGTTCTTGAGGCACAAGCGAAAGTTTCACCAAAAGAAGAATTTTGAAAACAAATGGCGAGAACAACTTTACTGTTGCAGTTAGTGCAGTGGACAAGGGTTCTGAAAACTGCCGTCAGGTAGAAGCACAAAACAGGTCTACTCAACAGACGTGATTTCAGACTGAACCAAAGCAGTGTGTCCCACAGAGAACCCTGTAAACTAAAAATTATCCACTGTCCCAAAATTGGTCACCCAGTTCCAAAGTTACCCCGTTTTACGGTATGTTCTTTTTATGCTTTGTTGATATATTTTTTTTAAACATGTCCACTGGAAATAGTAGACAGTGTAAATGCGTGTACTTTCATTACTTCCATTCTGCATAAAATACTCAGTATAAAACTTAATGAATTGAAAACACTACTGCCATAAAATACTGTAACTTTTGTTAGAAACGAAACACTGAAACTCCTTTTGTTGTACAAGGGCAAAGAGTCTGTAGCGGTTACAGACACACAACCGTGAGATGGGTATGGAATTAAGGCTATAAATGACAGTTACCCCATAATAGAGGGCAACTGTGATTTATAGCTTTTCCGCAAAACTATAAACGTCAACCGAAAAAGAATTACTGAATCAGGTGTAGAATCATCATCAGGCTATCCAAACCAAAGTATTTTGTAATCAAATACATCCATAAAAACAACGTTTTTATGCCGGCCCGTCATGGGGGGTCAGGAGGAGATTGAATCTCTTATCTCCTTTCCATCAAGCTTTGAGAAATGAATGTAGTTACTTAAATGTGAACGTGGGTTTCGTAGTTTTACAATATAATATGCATTGAGCATATACTTTTCGACACCTCCTATCCGGAAAGTTTTTAAATAACGACCTTGTTCTTATGTAATTTCAAAGGCTAGTTACGTGAAATAGCATCACAACTGTCCGCTTCACTCTGGGCGCGATGATTATTCCATTTTGTTTTCAAAGGATACGATACCGATGAAAGCTGTTTTTTTTCTTCTCCTTTTGCAATGTTTTAAAGCTTATGATTTCATGCGTAAATAATCAGATTGGTGATGCATTAGCTTTACAATACATCAGCATGTATTAGTTTTATTTAGACCTGAATAACTTCAGCAGGAATAGCAATCTACGATGAACAGTTGGTCCGTTATACAAATGATTACCACAGTTTCGTAAGTTTAATTCGGGACATATTCACGATCCAAGAGCGGGGGGTATGAGAGTCCCCCATCTCCAAACCTACGTTTTATGATATATTATCAATCTTTGAAAGGTTATGACCTTTAGAAGGAAGACATTGGACAGACGTGTTTTTAAGATTTCGACAACTGGAAAATTTTATTCAAATAAAGAAAACACAAGTTTAGATCTAGTTAAACCTTTGGGCTCAATGGAAACTATGTTTTCTTTGGAAGAAGCAGACCTTCTTTAGGACTGAAAGAAATGACCTGTTTGTAGTGAAGAATGAAAAGAACGGTAGGAAATAGAAATAATTAAGCAGAGAGAGGAGAAGCAAATGAAAAAAAAAATCTAAGCAGAAAGAGGATTAAAAAATGTAAAAATTTAAGCAGGGAGAGGAGAAGATCGAGGATAATTGAAATTTTTCGTTGACCCCATCAACTAGAACAGCAACGAAAGTTGGTCAGCCAAAAGAGAAAAACAAAAGAATGAAGACTGAAAAATCAAAACCAAAAACTGTACTTAAAGGGAAGCGAAATGATTCTTCATCGTCGTCTGAGTCTTCTGATGTCGAATAATTTTATTGTGGATATTTGTATTCCCAATCAACAGAAGGATGGATTAGGTGCTGCGACTGTCACAAATAGGCCCATTGTTCGTGTGCAGGAGAGGAGGATGAGGACGATGAAGCTGTTCATCTTTGCGACTTATGGCAAACACTGAATCTCATCTTATCCCACCTGGTGGGATAAGATGGGATTTTGACTCATCAAACTAAAACTTTTCTGGTGGAAATAGGATATTGAGTCAAATTTTATACTGTTATAATACGTGAGACATAATAAACACATAGCTTTCGAGTTTATTTATGAGTTTGGTTTTCTACCACAATTGTTTTTTGGTTAAGTATCTCATCTTGTCCCACCCTCCTCTATTTTGTGAGGGGAAGTTATGAAAAAGAGTTTGAACGAGAAAACTATCGTAGCGTTTGAATCATCAAGAAGATAAATAAAATTGGCGTTTCAGAAGGTCAGTGACCTGAATTTTTATCTAAAACGATGCTGAACATGAGTCACATCATGTGTAATCGCAAGTGGTTTTTCTTTTTTGCTGCTCTTATCTATTCTTTAAAGATGTGTCACGATACAAATGTCATAAATCCGTCTTAAATTCAAATCCAGTTCCTTGGGCGAGCAAAAGAAAAAACTTTCTCTACGTGATATTTATTCATAATACATTGAAAAAGTAAAAAAGTTTTGAAGGAGAAAATTTCCCCGTGAATCAAAAGAAAAACTTGTCCTTGATCATCCGGAGAGAGAAACTTGTTTAATCAACGCATAAAACAAGTTTTCTTGCTAATGGAGTGAACCGCTTGTTTTGACGTCCGCGAAATCAAAGAACGGAATCAATGCCGAGTGCCTGAAAATCAAACCTTCAATACAAATAATATTCTTTCATGTGAGGTTGCGATAAGGAGAGGGGGGGGGGGGGGGAATAACTATCCGGATAGGAAATGTTGAAAAGGTTTGCCTCCGGCCAGGAAAGAAGTCACGTTACATCATGTAACGTTCATCAGAGAAGCTACAGGTTTCATTTTATATAACCATAAGAGAGGCGGTCATCCCAGCCGTCATTTTGGTTCTCAAAGAGATAAGAGCGCTTGGAACTTAAAATTTTTGGGAGGGTGAAATTCTTAATACGCCGAATGGAACTTAAAATTTCGATTAATATTGATAATTTTGCCAAATTTAACTTCAAATTTCGCCGAATGTTGATCATTTTACCAAATAGAACTCCAAATTCCGCCGAATGATCATCATTTTGCCGAATAGAGCTCCAAATTTTGCCGATATTTCATTGTAAAACTATTTACGCTTTGACTTAATTTCTTGTCGATTTTTTTTCCTCTGATTTCCGTCAATGTTAAGTCTCTCAGAAATCTTATTTCGAATAATTCATTATCTATTTCTTGAAACTAAAAATATTCATAGGAATCTGCGCAATTTTTTCAATTTTTTGGTGAAAAAAATATTTTTTAGTGTTGTTGATTTCTTAAAATAAATAAAAAAGTTTACATTTCTTCCGCGGTCGTTAAAGTTAAAAATTATTGAATTGTTCGAAAAAAACCAGAAAAATAGCTAAATCAAAATAATCTCTCCTACATCTGCTTCTCATCTACAATTTTTTCCAATAAATTTTGTTTGAAGCAAATTCGTTTTCAAGTTCCGAGATCTATATTAGCATTAACGTCTACAGGGAAATTTAAGGCAAAGTCTTTTTGAACTGTTTGAAATTGAACGAAAACTTGCTCAAACTAAAAAGTGAAGAATAGGAATGGGTTATTCACTCAAAAGTTATTAGAGGGGACAGACAAACTGACTCAGAAGTCAGAAAAATTGCTTTTTTTTGTAGCGAACTACGACTACAGCTGCTTTTTATTTAAATGTAGCGACTACAAACCACTTGTGAAATGTAGGCGCTACTTTGTTTCATTAAAAATAAATAAATAAATAAATAAAAAGCATACACATACACAACGTTTGAGATTTGAGCGAAAATATTCGAAAGGTGATTTAGATCAATAAACTAACTAATTTAAACATGAAAAACTACCAAGAGTGCCCCTAGAGGGGGGGAGGGGTCATAGCATAAATGTGTATTTTGAAAGTTAGTTTTTTCTAATGTCACCGGATATTATTTTGTAACTTGTACAACAATTTACTCGATTTTTAACACGAATTTATGTAATTTTTTTCGGTAGTATTATGGGAAAAGCAGTATATCAAATGAAGAGTTAAAGCAGAGTAAGAATGCCAGTAAACAAAGAGAGATGACAGGAGAAAAGCAGCAGAATGTACGTGAATATTACGGCAAAAAGAAAATAAATAAAATAACAGTAAGAAAATGAAAAAGAAAGAGACTGAAGGAACAAAAATGAGGATGCAGATGATGAAGAATCAATCACAAGGAAAAACTAGTAAGTTAACTTGTATAGAATTGTAAACCCATTCAATTTCGCCTTTTTTAACGTGCCAAGTTTACCGAAATGCGCAAAAAAATGTGCTCTTCCAAGAAATCCCAGGAAACATGGGCTCGGTAGTTATCTTATTACTTATCTTGCTAAATAACAATAATGGAATTACTGTGGCAGGTTGGAATGAATATTTTACCTGATACTCCTCATCAATTAGTCAAGAGTTAAGATATTGATTTTCAACTATGTGTCGGGAAAAATTAAAGCCACTGATGCTGAGTTAAACATTTTGATTAAAAAAAAAAATGCACCTATATTTCATCAGTTCCGTAAATTAGATTTTCGAAAAAAAAAAAAATGGTTGTTGAAAATCAGGTAGCCGAATGGTTAGAACAAGGTGTGGTGGAACCCAGTTCCTCAGTGTATTTTAATCCGGTGGTAATTCTAAAATAGATTTCGAGGTTCAAAAGTTTTTAGTGCTATTGACCTCAAAACACATTTTTTCATGTTAATGTAAATGAAGATAGTAGACCCTATGAGCTGACAATTAGTACATAAGAATTTGGGGGAAATAGCAAACAAGTCATGCAATTTGAAAAAAATTGGTCCGCAATTCTTCATTTCTTTTATCTTCAAATATGTGTTTGTTTCTGCATATTTTTTTTCTTCCGATTTTCCTACCTCTCTCAAAGAGAGGTAAAAAGGCATATGCGCTGGATTCCGAAGATGACCCTCTGACAGCTTATTCTGTGTTTTCCGTGGTTAACTTAATTGTGTTGTTTCTTTCAGCAGAGCCGATCCTAGCAGGTGTGCAGCGTGTGCACCGCACAAGTGCGGCCAAAGCAAGGGGCGGCCGCAGGCCGCATCATATAGTTCTTTTAATCAAGCGAAATTCCACAAGAATTTCTCACAAGATAACTTATAATAAGTCAAATAAATATGCTGAATTTTAAAGAGTTAATTATCAAAGTACCGATTTCCTGACAGCACAACGTATTTAAGAAAAATAGATTGTTAGGGAACAATGTGTTGGTTCATTGTCCATTAATATCTACTCTTTACACACATGCTTCATTTGGTTGCAAAATTTGTGACAGAACCGGTAATCAGTCATGGATACAGGGGAGGGTAGATGAGGGAAATGCCCCCCTCCTGAAGCATGAAAGGGTTCCTTCTAAAAGGAGCACTCAGGGTCCAGGGCGGTCACTAGTGTTTACCCCCCCCCCCCCCAAGCTTTTATAAACCTAAACAATGAAGACGTATTTTATATATTATATTAAAAAATGCTATACTGATTAGATATTCTCGCAAGCATTTCAAACAACAAATTCTGTTTTCAACAATCGCGGATGCGTGGAGAGACAGTGGAAAATTGCGACTCCCATGGGAAGCAAACATATTTGAATGACGAACTAAAATTTTGTATTTTTCCCCCTTTGCAGCATTTTTTTCAAATTAAAATCACGAATGAACTGCCCGGTTTCAGATCAGGGTTCTTGCCCCGAGTAGTAAATTTAAACGTAGCTCCAAAACGAAGATCCAAAAGGATGCCATGGGCTCCTTGACGAGACTAAAGAAGGCTTAAAATTGCGTTTTTAGGACTTTAATTTCGGAAAATTTTGCTGTTTGAGCAACCGATCTTGAAGGACCCAATCAAATCTCTGATTCAACCCTTCCACCTTAACTTAATCAAACATAGCCTGAAAATGCTGGCTTTGAAATCCAAAATGTGTTTTCAGAGGATAGTCCTTCTTAATGTCATCAAAAATTGCTTAATGACATTTTTCATATTTCTTTTTCGAAATTTTTGCGATGGAGGGCCCCGAAATCCATTCCCAAACATTAATACCAAAGATAGTCTCAATTAGCGTCTTTAGAGAACCCTCTAATCCCACTCCCTCAGTTTGAAATTGACTTCAGTTTCAAAAAGCAGTTTGTGAGGGCGCACTGAACCCCCGCCCGCTATTTGTCCCATCGTTATCAAACAATGCCTAAAATACGATTTTGGATTTCAATTTCTTTAAAACTCTGGAGGAGGACTGCCTGTCTTATGAAACTTTTCACGGCGCTAGGGCATATACCCATCAATCGTCGAAGTGAGGTGGACAAAAGTCTATTGTTGTGTTTTTCAGATATTAATATCAAAAAATATTCGAAAGATCCGCCGAAGCTTCCCAGTTTTGTTAACGTCACCAAAGATAGCATAAAAGTGCGCTTTTAGAAATATCCGCTTGGGAGCTTCAAAACCCTTCGTTCCCAAAAGTAGCCTAAAATGGATTTTAGTTCCGAAAAATATTTCGGTTCGGAATATTTTCACGTTTCCCCTAATGTTTTCAAATATAGCCAAAAATGAGTTTTTGAAACAATAGTGCCGAGAAATTACCGGAGGAAAGTCGCCAGATCCCCTACCGTCACCAAAGACAGCCTAAATTTGCGTTTCAAACTTCAATTTCGAAAACTTTCGATGGGAGATGATTGAATCTCCCTCCCTCTAGCAACGTCAACAAAGATAACCCAAAACTGCTTATTTAAAACTTCAGTTTCGGAAAATTTTCGGGAAGAGCGCCGATCTTTCCTAAGCTACGGTCACAAAAAATAGCTTCGAATTGATTTTAATTTTGAAAGAATTTTAGGAGAGAACTCCAACATTACTTTTCCCCTGAACTCTCGAAAAAGTTCCAAAAATTGCGATATTTGACGTCAATTTGGAAAATTTCTCCATGCACCTTGAATATACCCGACTCTTTTCTCCTTGCAACCAAATACAACCAAAGATTACTAAAACTATTTTTCGTACTCCAATTTCGATAATTTTCTGGGAGCAATCCCCCCTCCCCTGATTTCCCCTCCTGCGTCCTTTCTCTGATGCCACCGAAGACAGACTATAAAATGCGTTTTTACGACAAGTAAAATTTGGTATATATTACTTTCTTCAAAGATATAAAACGTGCCTAAGAAGTTTCTTACTATAAAACTTTTCTTCCTTTTTATAAGTTCGTCAATCTTGGGGTTTTTTTTCTTTTTTAAATTAGAACTTGATATAGAAATTTGAAGAAATATTTACATGGACGTCTCAAAGATTATTCAAAATATGCAAATTACTCTTGAGGGGCGGCACATTAGGTCTTTGCACACGGGCGGCCTACACCCTAGGATCGGGCCTGTCTTTCAGTCAAAAGTACTACGTTTTAGTCACTAAAATTGATAGCATAAGCAAAAAGAGTAATAACATGGAGCCAGGAAAAACTTTTATTTTCCCAACAGTTCTTTTTTAGTTCTTTTTTTATGTCCGTTGTAAATGTCCGATTTTGGAAAAAAAGGCGTGATCTTTATGAGGTCACAAGTGATGTATTTAGTAGGGTGGGTCGATTTTGACTTTTTTTTGAAATCGAAAGCGCCTGTGGTGGAAAAAGTTGTGTATTGGCATCAAATGCTCGCATAAAAATTTTTTTGGAAATCAGAATATATTTAGATCCCCCGCCAGCCCCTTAAAGTTTGGCCAAATATGTAAAAATTGACATTTTTTCATTTTTTTTTAAAAAAAATTTATGTATAATATTTTTAATCGCCTGTGGTCAGAAAAGTTGTGTATTGACATCTAATGTTCATAAAAAAATTTTTTGGTAATTTAAATATATTTATACCTTCTGCCAGGTCCGTGAAGTTTCACTAAAGATGTAAAAATTGACTTAAAAAAATTTTTCTTTTCATTTCTTATGTATTGTTTTTAATCACCTGTGGTATAAATAGCAAATAGTAAGACCCTTTGTTTGTGAAAAAAATAATTATCATATCATATTACATATATCACCCCTGCCGGGAACCTGAAATTGCGCGTTTTGTCTTTTTTCTTTGCTCCTTCTGCTTGGTTTTTAACTGTCAAAGAGACAGATGGTGTGATTCCTCCGAATGTTTATTTTTCTTCTTTGTGATATAATGAAACTATTTGAATCACACCCCCCCCCCCCAGTCTGACCAATCGGCCTGTTCTTCGCACTTAGCCAAGCATATATGAACCAAATAGATATCGTAACGAAAAACTCAGAGCAGGAGAATTGGTACAGCGAATGAAGTGTTATCAAGCATATTAGAAAAACAACCCAAGTATCCACTGTGGATTTAATTGCAGTAAGATCAGATGGAACAGCAGTCAATACTTGTGTGAAAGGTGGTTTGAGCTGCATTTAAAAAGGTCGTTGCAGTGGCTCATATGTCAATTGCACGCCAATGAGCTACCCTGACGCTATTTGTTACGGCATCTTGATGGAAGCACTACATGTCCTTTTACATATAATGGGACATATCGCACATGTAATATATCGCACATGTAAGCAGCTACCAATTGTCAACTTTAAAAAAATCGCTTTTGATTTGTCAACAGTTGATACAGACGGACTTGGCACTGACCAAAAATACTTGTTTCAAATATGTCAAGCAATATTTTCAGGAAATTGTTTAACATCACTGTGCACCAAATCACCAAGAAAGCTATCTCATGCTAGGTGGCTTACAACAGCAAACAGTACTTCGTTTGTATGTTGGTACAAAAGAGTCATCGCTGGAAATAGGGGACTATTGTAGAATACATTTTAAAAGTGTATGCAAAAGTTTGGTTTTTGATTAAAACTGAGCCTTCATGAACAGCCGGTGCACAGCATCTTTGGGAAGTTATCCACTATTCAAGATATCTTAGCGATGATCTGAAATCAGTAGTTGACCCTGTTATATAAAGAAATGTTTTTTTTTTTGGTCATCCAGAAAACCTGCTGATAGCCATGATCAATGGCACGTGATCCTCAGTAAGGAAATTAGGCTACATAATAATCGAAGGCCAGAACTCTTACTAATGAAACTGTTCGTGATTTTGTCATTCCACCTCTACATTTTCAAGCAAAAGACTATACAGAATTGATAAATTGGCAACATTGTGTCCTTACAGACCCTCCTCTCACCAAACATATACCCAATGCGGAACTTGAGAAAGTAGCTGAAATAGGTGACGTTATTGAAAGTGAGATGTGGAATTTACTATGTCATACACAAGCGGTAGAAAGAGCAGTTAGGTTGGTGACAGAAGCATCTTTATCTGTTTGTGGAGCAACACGCCCTGATGGCTTTATACGTACAACATTGGCTTCCCGAAAATTAATGCCAAAATTTGAGAACAAAGCAATGTATAAGGTGTAAAACTTCTTTATTACAAAAAACTCCGAGGTGAATTCTTAGCCATTTTCCAATAATACTTAGGGAAAATGAGCGAAGAGCTGCTGTAAAACTGCGATGACGGCCTTCTGGTACTTTAATCTTTTATACCTATGTTTTAATTCTAAAGAATTCTATAGTGTTATTATAGAAAAATAAAGTATAAAAAATGCTTAAATTAAAAAAAAAAAGTGCTGGATAAAATTTTTGCTTTAAAACTTCAAGATTTTAAAAATTATGAAAGTATTCCAAATTTCACCGGTTGAGCGGAGCTTGAATATTATTAGTATTATCACTTATGAGTGAAGAATCTTACTAGGCAATCATTTTCACTACGGGTGATTAAAAAAATCAAACATGAGAAATTAAAAAAATAACAAATAAATGTTATTTTTTTCATATTTGGTGAAATTTCAAGGGACTGGTGAGGGATCTAAATATATTTTGATTTAAAAAAAAAATTATATGAGCATTAGATGTCAATACACAACTTTTCCCACCACAGGCGATTAAAAATATTATACATAAGATTTTTTTAAACAATTAAAAAATGTTAATTTTTACATATTTGGCCAAACTTTAAGGGGCTGGCGGGGGATCTAAATATATTTTGATTTCCAAAAAAATTTTTATGCGAGCATTTGATGCCAACACAACTTTTCCCACCACAGGCGTTTTCGATTAAAAAATAAAGTCAAAATCGACCCACCGTAGTATTTAGGTGTGCTACTCTATTGCCACGCTAAATGTTTACGCTTTGCTGTCAACCGCGTTGCCAGGTTATGATAATTTGCACTGTGCGCTAATGGTATCGGTGAAGGGCATTTCATCACTTGTGATGTCATGCGCAGAAGCGTTAAAAAAGAATTTCAATCTGCGCACTAATTAAATTAATTGTTAAAAAATATTAAACTTTGTCAAATTATTTTAAATATATTTAAATTTTATGTTTTTTAAGCATGCTCTTTCAGAAAAAAAAATACTTTTTAAAACTTCGGAAACAACCCCGTTGCAGCAACCCTGTTATTTCTACGTGTCTGATTTTTTTTTTCACGTTTTTGTTAAACCGTGTCACGTACTATTTCGGAAAATGTGCGGTTTTGAAGATTTATGTTGACAGTTGGTCAGTTTTAAAATTATTTACCCCATATTTCAATCAAGAAAGAGTTTCGTTAACAGTGTAAAAAAAAGAGAAAGAAAAAAGAAAGGAATAAGAAAAGATGGGAAAACTAGGGGGGTATGGGGGTCGTAAAGATTCTCGAGCTTGGGCAAAGAAAATGCGAAGCAAGATTTTGCCTTGAAGTATGTTTTGAAATTTATCTTACTCATTTCTAACTCAATTAGTGTGATGACATATCGATCACATACGATAATAGGTGATATAGGTGAATAGGACTATAAGAGCATCTCTACATAGTATAAAATGAAGTCTCCAAAAAGCGTCTGTTTGTGTGCACGCGCAAAACTCGAGAACTACCCGGAATTTAGCTCGAATTTGTTTAAGCTTAGCTGAAATTTAGGCACTACTTTCTTCGTGAAATATATCAACTAAAAGTGAAGGAATTGTCCCACAGTTTTCTTTTTGACCCCATTGGAAAAGAGACAATTTTTACTTCAGATCTATCTCGACCTATGGTCGGAAAAACTAAGCTTCTATCTCTCAAGGAAAAAAAGTTATGAGCTTTTTTAAATCAAGTTCAAAAAATTTCATCTCCATTCAAGTTCCTAACCGTTTTATTTTTGCGTTTCCACGGTTACGCTTTTTGAAGCCATTGTTTCTTTCCATCTTTTTAATTGCTTAAACTTATATATTTTTTTGTTTCCATGGTTACGCTTTTTATCCATCTTTCTCATTTAAATTTCTTAAAAGTATTTTAATAGCTGCTGTCATTGTTTGGAAGGGAATTTGCATGATGTTTTTATTTCTTCTGTATCTAATATATAGAAGAAAGTATTGGATTCGTGCAAATTTTCGAATTTCGACGGATTTGAACGTTTTGAGGTGTGCTGAGTCCATTTCGACTATTTTTGGAAAATATCTCTCTGTCTGTGTGTGTTCGTATGTGTGTGTTCGTATGTGTGTGACTAGTTTTTTGTGGCTGCTCTGCAGCAAAAACTACCGCATGAAATCGAACGAAATTTGGTTCCCATATGTGTCCGTATGTGAACTTGTGCCCATTGGTTTTTGGTCAAGGGGGTGGAGAAATGGGACGTTCCTTGAGTTATGCGTGACTGCTATTCCCTAGGAAGTAACTGTTGGAATGAAACAAAATTTGGTCCATATGTTGCCCTTAACAGGTACAGGTGCTAATTCAATTTTGGTGTCTATAGTTCAAACGGAAGTTCAAACGGAAACGGACGGAAAAACGTTTTTTCCGTCAATTGTGACTGCTGTATCTCAAGAAATAATGAACAGAATCAAGCAAAAATTTATAGACAAGTAGCCCTTAGAGGGTATAAAAGCAGATTCAATTTTATCGTCAATAGCTAAAAAGGGGGTGGCGCAATCGAACGTTCTTTTTTTTCCATTGTGAGTATCATATCTCAAGAAGTAATGCTACGTTCTGGATGAAATTTGGAATTAATGTGAATCCATGTGTAAACAGGCGTTGGTTCAATTTTGGCACCAATCGCTACATGAGGGGGGAGGGGCTTTTTTTTTTGTGAATAAAAGTAGTTTTATAAATGCAAGAATAAGAAAGATAAATCGTAAAAGACTGTCGTCTGCGTATTTTGCGTGATTTTAATTGTTGGAAAATGAGCAGAAAATCACGATGATTTAAACTTTTTTTAACTGTTGACATCTTGTGTTTGTTAATAAATAAATGTTAGTAATTATTTTAAGCAAGGCTTTTAAAATAATTTTTAATTTTCATTCTTTGCTTTGTTTTTGAGATAAATCGGGAATTGGGATAGTCGTGAAGTTTTGACGTGCGTAATTTTGTTTTTGGTGGGAATATTGCTTCCTTTTGAAGCGTGAGGAGAGATCAGATTTATAAGAAAGATATAGAAGAAAGTTTTGTGATGGCCACAACATACTAGTTTTTTCTTTTATTTAATCCTGATTGTTAAATATACGTCACTTGACACAACTTTTGTTTTCAAGGCAGACCGGGCAAAGCCGGGCAACGCATCTAGTCACATATAAAAAAAGGTATAGAAGAAAATTTTTACGTAATTATCCTACGTTTGACAGCTTTACTCTAAAATACTACACTGTACAAAAAAAAAAAAAAAAGTTTATAATGTTGTGTTTGCTCGTTGGTTTTTGTTTCTAAACTAACAGCGTGTAGTTAGATGTTTCTTCTTAATTGCGAAATTTTAATGTTGTGCCTAGAGATTGATTGCAATACTGGACCTAAAACGTAATACCGGTGTTCGTTATCATTTAAAACGTGATAAGTTAGTTGTAAAATTATCTTCAAGAGACGATTCTTTTCGAATATCAACATCATCTTGATTCCAATAGGTTTAAGTTTGCTTTTTGGTTTAGTTTGAAATTTAAGATGATTTTAACTAAATTTGATGGGGGGACTGGGGTTTGAAATTTAAGATGATTTTAACTAAATTTGATGGGGGGACTGGGGTTGTTAGCTTCTTTTATTCGTTTTCGTTCTCCCTTTGAAATTTCTTACAAGTATGTAAGTGTCTGAAAATATTTTACAGGTGACTATTCCTTTCCTCTATGCAAATTTTCAAAGCATGATGTAATTTCTATGTACTATTTGACAAGTATGCAGCTAAACAGTGAGAATGGACATCACACGGTTACCAATGACTAGATATTACCTTTTTTATACTAAGGAGGAAATGTTCTTCTCGAAATTCGGTACAGTTTTATTGACGGCCCTAGATTTTGCGGGGACTTGGGCAAAGACCTTTTGTGGGGTTCCCAATTAAAAATGTTAATGATTGCATTAATTACAGGGATGCCCATCGAAATGAAAATTTCTCTAGAAACAGCCCTTGAAAGATTTCAGCGACTCAGTTTTAGCCTTTCCTCCCGCCTGGTGGGCACCCCTGTTAATTATTAATAAAACGATTCTATATTAATGTAATTTGATCTCATTTATACGTAATTAAAATTAAAAAATAATTTTTTCTCTCGATACGATCTCGACATATATATATTTAGGATTGACCTTGGAGGGAGGGGCGTATCAGGAGAATGGTTCAAGGGCCAGTTAAAATCCGAAATAGAATACAGTAAAACCTGTAAAGTTGACCACCCTTGTAAGTTGACCACCTGCCTATGTTGACCGCTTTTATCAGGAACGGAATTAGTCCTATCTTATATAATGAAGAAAAACCACTGTAACTTGACCACCTCTCTATCTTGACCACCAGTCTATCTTGACCACTAATGAATACCGAATTTTGTTTGGAGTATTGTAAAAAAACCTTTGTAAGTTGACCACTTGGTTTATTTTTTTAATTTAACTAAGCAAATTGTTTCATTTTTTTTATAGCTTTCCAAGAATAATTTTAATGCTTTGATGCCAGACCAGTATTTTACCGACTATATAACAGCAGCACAGCAGTTACTTATTTCTGGATAGCACATTTTCATTTTCAGCGACCTTTATGAACTAGGAGAGTCCAGCTTGTTGCTTTTTGTGTTATAAGTTTTACTTAAAATGGCTTCAAAAAGAACGTTAGTTGAACTTGAGATTGATAAAAAGTATGAAATATTGAAATTAATTGAAAAGGGAGAAAGCCAGAGAAAATTAGCTGACAGATATGGAATTTCTAAAACTAGTTTCTAATATAGTGTCTATAACAAGGGAGATAAAACAAAAATATTTGAATAACATTTTTAATTATTGTTTCAAAGTAATGTTAAACAATAAAAGTGAGTTAAACAGAAAGAGTAAGTGTCAATTAGTCAAAAAGTGAAAATATGGTGCAAGAAATGACAAAAAATAATAATGAAAAAAAAATCATTACCAACCACCCTTTGTAAGTTGACCACCTGTGTAAGTTGACCACCAAAGTACTGCACCGCAAGTGGTCAACTTACACAGGTTTCACTGTATCCTCAATTTGAGGGGGTCGGGGGGATTCTCCAACCCCGGGCAAGATTTTAAGAAATACATATGATGAAGAAATACATATGAATCCTGCGTTTTGAGGCCATATAAAGCACAAATTCGAACTAGAAAAATATCCGGAAAACAATAGGCAAATGAAAATTTTGTACAAGTTTCACTCTTTTGCAAATTAAGAAAATGCAAAATGAATGTTTTTTTGGCTCCACAAATCGCCGACACTGATCGACAGAGAGAAGAGAAAGGACAACGCAGCGTCACTTGCTCACATCCGTTTTTGGGAGAGTTAATTTTTGATCATCTTCCAAACCCAACGACAAACTAAAGAAATAGCAAAAAAAGCGTAAAACTCTTAAAAGAAATGGTGTGGAGATTTAGAAAATAGGTAACGAGAGGGTATATCCTAGTCATTCAAACAATTTTAAGTTTATACGCTAGATAAGAAACAAAACTGAAGCACATTTCAAGTAGACTCAAAGACTTATTTCATTATTTTCAAAGACTCTAGAACAATTAAACTTATTTAAAGCACTTCATTTGCACTTTCCACAGTTTCTTACATTTTAATACTTGACTGCATTGCTTTATCGAATTGTTCTAAACTTGTAAGAAACGTTTGTGCAGCGAAACTCATCAATATTGGGCTCAGGAACCCACTAGTTCATTAATTCTGAATTTTGATGAAAAGTCCTTTGCTTCCTATATTAGTACTTCTCGTCATTTTCTTGCAGAAAAGCTCACACATGTGATGTACAGGATGACCAGCAATTAACGCGCTGATGTTAAAAATTAATTTCTCGAAAACTACTGATTCAAAAAATTCTATTCAAATTCTAATGCAAAGTACAATACGTGGGAATTTATTTGATGCATGCTCGACGTGACTTTCATCTCTAGCTATAATATGGCGCAAATGAAATGCGAAATTCTGCATCACTCGCTGAAGGGTCGAAGATTTAATGCTTTCAATAACAGTCTGAATCGCAGTTTCCAGGTCTTCGATGCTCTTGGGGTTTTTGGCGTAAACTTTGTCTTAGATATAACCCCACAAAAATGAATTGCAGGGGTTAAATTCAGGAATGTAGGACGCCCAATTAACTCCCATATGTTTCGATTTTGGGTACCCTAAAGCCAAAATCCGGTCATTAAAGTGCTCTTTAAGCAGATCAAGCACTTCATTGGTACGATGAGGTTATGCGTCGTCTTGCATGAACCGCATGCTTTCGCAACCTGGCTCACTTTAAATTGCTGGAATGAACTGAATTCCCAGAATGTCCACATATCGTTCAGAAGTGAGTCTGTTCGTTGTCTTAAGTTCAAACACAGTCGCAAACTTTGAGTCACAGTTGGGCTGTTGTTGTTCAAATAATGCGCTCCAACCATGAAAATGCACTCAGAAACGCTATATCTCGACATTTTCACTGAAAAATAAACAACAAAAGCCAACTCAATGAGCCTGCGCAAAAAAATCCCCCAACGTACTGAATCTAACCGCCAATTTTGGACTTGGTACGCGAAACAGTTTTCAAGAAATTAAGATTTCTTTTCAATAGTCACCGTGTATTTTGTCACACAACTGGCAGTTTCTCTCCCTATCTCCGAAAGCTACACATTCAATAGTTATTTCTTTCAGTAGACAAGGGTGCCCATCCCTCCAAGAGCAAGGACGAACCCCCAAATAATATAAAGACCTCCTCAGAGCGAGAGCCTCCCCCCCTCAAAAAAATGTCTTTAAAAAAACAACCTCTCAAAACAACCCCCCTCTAAAATATCAATTGTGCAGTCAGCGCCGCAACCCCCCCCCCCTCCATCCCAGGTGGGCACCCATACAATAAAACGAAGCGACGATTTATGCCACTATTAACCATAACTACCGTTAAGCAATAAATAAATAAATACATTTGTGCCGAGGAATAACAGGAAACATCCAACGTTGTATAATACGCACAAAAAAACAGATTGTTTGTGCTTAACAACGTTGGATGTTTCTTGTCATAACTACCGTTATTCCTTGCACATTACCTGCACAGAAAAGAAGGATTTTTTTAAAACAATTTTCATTCACAAAATATGTTTTTGACTTATTTTGCATTTTTATACCAAAACCTCTTAAGGAATCCAAGAGTGTCAAACAAACTGGTAGCTAATACAGAATTAGCACTGACCAGACGAGTGACCGAAGCAATGGTTCGGTTCAACTCGAAGACTGAAGGCAAGGCTGGTATATTAATGGGCAAGGCTGGCAATATACCAGTCTTGCCTTCAATCTTCGAGTTGAACTGAACCATTGCTTCAGTCACTCGTTTGGTCAGTACTAATTTTGTATTAGCTACCAGTTTGTTTGGCACTCTTGGATTCCTTAAGAGGTTTTCCACCTCCGGCTCAATTACTTCCTAAGCCGGGCTGATGAGTGCTAATAAGCAAAAAACTGCAGTCCTCGGCTGGAATTGACTGAGCTGGCAGTGTATTTTAAGTAAGTATTCACTTTGTTTAATTCCTTTGTATATCACTTGTCAAATAAATGTTATTAATTTAATGACATTTTTCATTATACAGCCGTCCTCTTATTGAACTGCAATATAAGACCGTACTTTATGATACGCTACTGTTTAGATTTAACTTTCAATTACTTCGGGCTGTTTTTACGAATGATATTTTTTTTTTTTTTTTAATGTATTTATTTGTTTGTTTTTCTTTTTTTATTTTTTCATGTGAATATGTGTTTTGCCGAATTTTGGGCTCTCGCACTTCTTTTTCTGGAAATTAAGCCTTGCCAAAAAGAGGGGTACTTGAAACCATGATGTGAAACTTCCTTCAAAAAGGGAAAACAAGTGCATCATTGTAGGTAAAATTTTGGACCTTCAAAGCGGGATAGCTCAGTGGAGGCATTGGTCAGTTGCTGTTGGGTTTAATGAAAACTTCTGTTATCGAAAATCTCAACTCCCGATAACAAGCCCGGATAAACATAACTATTAAATTATTCATTCAAAAAGCATGTGACACCGATTATGCAAACTGTTACGTGTGAGATAAATTTTGATGTTAATATTAAAACGTGATAAGAATATAAAACGGAGTCAGTCCAAGTGAAGTCATAAAACATGGTAATTATCTAAGACAAATGTGTTCCAACTGGGTAATAATTAACTTTTTTTTGTTCAGCTACATCTTCTGCGAGGAGGGGGAAGGACGTGAAGGATAGGATGGAATCGATCGCCGAATACTCTGAGTTCTTATGATTATATGATGCATTAAAATTAGATGTTTTGAATAATAGTTAGGGAAAAAGTCCTTGAAATTTACATTAAGCTAATTTACATTTTTCGTTGCGGCAGTTCAAACACAGGTTATCTGGTTGACAGCAATATTTATCTAATTTATTGAAGGTAGGGAAAAGGTTTACATTGAAATGATAGGTGTTGGTTTTTGAAAACCAAGCAAGCATTATTGAGGTCTAGGCCTGAAATTATTTTCAGAGAATAATACGTTTTACGTAAGATTTCTTTTGGATGTATCTTTTTGTTTTGCTCTTACTCTTACGTACTGTTGGATGTAGTTAAGAAGTGTAAAAATTACGCTTTAATAAAAACTAAAAAACAAACAAACAAACACACACACAAGTAACTGCTTTCTTACTTCTTCAAAAACAAATGAATCAGGGCTGTATACAAGGGGGGGGCTGTTCTTGGGGTTCCCCCCCCCCAAAAAAAAAAGTTCGGTTTGACATTTAAATGTTCGTTTATATTTAAAAAGTTCCCAAAAATATTGTTCAAAAACTCAAATAACTTTCGTATGTATGTATATTAATTGCATAAAACGCTTTCCTAATAGATAACCCGACGACTTGAACATTAGCACAAAGAGCGCAAAGCTCCGCATGAAAGTTTTTAAACCCTCCTCATAATTATTTTCTGGTTACGACCCTGAAATAAATCAGTAGAATTTCGGAAAGTTGACGCGCACTGGAACCTCGAATACCTGATCTTTTTTCCGGAACCACATACGAATTCGGTACCCGCGCATTTATAACCGACGAAAAAACGGAAGAGGTTCTCTGGTCGACCCCTATTTTTTTTTTCCTATGTATGACTATGCATAACTTTTTACAGATCTTGACAATTCCTTTTTTTTTATTGGATTAGACCCCAAAATTGTTCCCATATAAATTTCGAAGAAAAATTCCTATCCTATGGTTAGAGGAAATGGGGGGGGGGGGGGAGATTTGGTTCACTCACATATTTTTTATTTATTTTATTTATTTATTTATTTATTTGACCACACATAACTTTTAACAGAACAGTGCGATTTTGATAATATTATAAATTTGAAAGGGTATTATTTTACCCCGAAGTTGGTCCCATATGAATTTAAAAAAAAAAAAATCTTACCCTATGGGTAGAAAAATGGGGGTGAGATTTATTGTTCACTCACTGATTTTTTGATGCTGAATTGGAGATTACAAAAAAAAAAAAAAAAAACTCACAATGAATGAGCTTTAGACCTGTCTGTCTCTCGTGTGTCATTGGTATTTGTGATTAGGATTAGTTTTTAGAGCCAGTCATTAAAAATTTTTAATATTTAGGATTTGTATGAAAACTAGGTCGAAGTTTCGAGATGGTGACATACTTGTCTTAACTCTTAAGCCGTCTCGACTCTTAAGCGTTTCTAATGAAAGTGTATTTCAAATAAGATAAATTTAGTACATTATGATTTGATTTGTATCTACTAATGAAATAAGTTGTCTTTCTAAGAGTACCACTTATGATAAAAGCTCTTATAATTCAGTGATGGTAACACGTGTTTATTTCTTACTTGGATTTATCTACAGTCGCCTTTCAACTACAGAATTCCAATCTATTTTTCTTGATCTTTCTCTCTATGTTTTAATAGCGAATTCCGTAAATGAGTAGAAACAAGTATTGTGATAGAAATCTTCTCTAGTTTATTAGAATTTGTGAGCGTCTGTCTTTCCTTCCGTCTGCCTGGGAGGTTATCTTCTCCGTTCGTCTGTCCGTGATCGAGACAGGTATCGGTGGATTCATGACATTCAAAAGAAGTCATTGCGCTCGGTTTCGTCTCCCTAGGCATTTTCGTGCCACATATATTAGAATATATGCCATTGAATGCAGGACTTTTATAACATGAGATCTGAACAAAATTGAGTGAAAAGTTCGCGTCAAAATTGACGAGATATCGCCACTCTGTTGCCAATTGACATGCGCAACAAACAGGGGATAGCAAGCGAGGTGAGCAAGAACCCTCTTTTTTTTATTTATTTTTTAATAAACACAAAAATTTTCATTCATGATAGCCCAATGTTTTGGAGTTGAAAAATGAAAAATAAAGTAGGATTCGAACAGGTATGTCGGCTTGCCAAAACCGACAAGGCTAACTTTTCCTCTCAATGTAGTTTTCCTTTTTAATGTAGCTTTTTTCAGTTCATTTTTCTAATTCGTTTCAATTTACATTTTTACGGATCTTGGCACCGGAGGTCTGTGACATACTCAAGCCCATCCAGAGTTGAGCCAAAACAAAATGAATAAAAATTAAAAACATAATAACAATAAAGAAATTTGTTTCTCAAATTGTTCCCTCATTTGCTAATCAAATTAAAGTGTTCGCAATCAACGATTGCAGCCACAGCCAGGATTCCAAACAATGTTTTTTTTTCTCTTCTTGTGAAGCAACCACGAATCGCTTATTGTTTTCACTTGACCGTTGAATGACGTCCGCGTTCGCGTCCTTTGATTTTATTTTTCTACGCTTAAAATGCAGGCGTAGATGTGCCTCAGAATCAAATTATTTATGAACGATTTTTTGACTTTACACAATCCTTTTTACGCGATAAACAGTATAGAGCGCGCAACATCCATCCTGGCATGTATTTAAATTTTGACGTCTTGAATTCAAATTATGGTTGCGATAAAAACCATTAGTAAAAACAAGAAACCCAGCGAGTAGGGTCTTATTACCAATCGTAATTGCGAAAAACATAATTTGATTTTACGATCTCAAAATTCAAACTATTTCTTCTTATTATTTTTTTTCATTTCCGAATTTCTACTCTCTTGTTGATAACTCCATTGTTTGAAAGTTCTAGTTTAGCATACATTTTCAGATTTGTTTTTCATTCACACTAAGTCTTACAAAAATAACACTTTGAAGTCGGAGTACCGTAAACCGGGGTGACACTGCCCAGTTTTCAACTTTGGAGTCAATTTTTTTGTACTTGCTGCAAGAACATTAGAATAATGAAAATTTTGTGGTTTGGGGGAAGGCAAAAGGAGCCGAGATCTCTAGTTCATTTTATTTTTGATTCACTTGATACATTAAAAAAAAATGAAGAACTGGGTGGGCAAAGTCAACCTGCTAAAAGGGGGGACTTTGCCCACTTATACTTTTCATAGGAAAAAAACCATCAAATATTTTGTTGAGCAGTGTCAGCTTTATCAGGGACGAATACAACCGCATTGTCTATTAGTTGAAAATATTTATTAAACAAAAGAGTGCAGGAAATGAACAGAAACATTGAAATGTATAGAAAAATCGGGGAAAAAAGAAAACCAGCAGTTTAAAGGGGCAGTTTTTTATGGCAGTTTAAAGTGATGCCCTTCGGCCTCTGCAATGCACGTTCGAGCGTCTTATGGAACAGTGTTAAAAGGACTCTCCCACGAATCCTGTCTGGTCTACTTAGGCGATATCATCATCGTGGGACGCAGTTTCGAAGAACATCTGTCTAATCTTAGGAACGTGCTGCAAAGGTTTAAGGAAGCGAATTTAAAGTTAAGTCTGTCCAAATGTAATTTGTTCCGTCGAGAAGTGAACTATCTTGGTCACATCATCTCTTCTGAGGGTGTACAAACCGATCCAGAAAAGGTATCCGCTGTCAAGAGTTGGAGTCGCCCCGAAAACGTCCATCAGCTGCGAAGTTTCCTGGGGCTCTGCACGTACTACAGGAACTTTGTGAAGGGTTTTTCCGACATTGCCTGACGTTTGCATAAGCTGACGGAGAGCAAGCAAAAGTTTGAATGGTTCAAAGAATGCGAAAATGCATTTCTACGACTGAAGGAGGTTTTAACATCCACGCCTATTCTCTCATATCCTCAGCCTGGAAAATCTTTCATCCTCGATACTGATGCGAGCCACGAGGGCATCGGAGCAGTTTTATCTCAAGAAAGAGCAACGAGCATGTCATCGCTTACTGGAGCAAATGCTTATCAAAGTCGGAGCGAAATTACTGCGTCACCAGAAAGGAGTTGCTGGCCATAGTCAAAGTTGTAGAACACTTCCATCATTACCTCTACGGTCGAAAGTTTCTGCATCCGACAGATCATGCCTCGTTGACTTGGCTTTTGAGCTTCAAAAATCCTGAAGGTCAGATAGCTAGGTGGATACAGCGGCTTCAGGAATATGACATGGAGATCAAGCACCGAAAAGGGTTGTCTCACGGTAATGCAGACGCTTTATCAAGGAGACCCTGTCCGAGAACTGAAATTATTGTTCCCGAAGCGAGAAACAGTATGGAACTACTAGCCCTGCTGCCTATCAAGTGAGTGACTTCAACATCATCAGAACCTGATCCATGGAGTGAAGACCAAGTTCGAAAAGATCAACTTGAAGACCCAGACATAAAACCAATTTTGGAGTTCATGGAAAGTGGCAGTCGGCGACCTAGCTGGCAGGATGTTTCCATCTTCAGTCCTGCAACAAAAAGGAACTGGGATTTATGGAACTCACTCCATTGACGGAAAGGCGTACTGCACCGAGAATGGGAATCTGACGATGGTGAAACATCTACGTAGCAGTTACTACTTCCTCGATCGAGGATTTCAAATGTTCTGAAAGAAATACATAGTAGTGCGATTGGAGGACATTTTGGTGTCGTGGAAACCCTCAATAAAGTTCGAGAGCGCTTCTTCTGGAGCAAGGCGTACGATGACGTGGAGAAATGGTGCTATTCTTGTGACGCCTGTGCTGCCCGTAAAGGACCGAAGAAAAGAAGCCGAGGGAAGCTACATCTGTATAACGTTGAAGCTCATTTCGAACGAATCGGGATCGACATCCTGAGTCCTCTACCAGGAACTGCTGATAGGAACAAACACATCCTTGTTTCCATCGGCTATTTCACCAAATGGCCCGAAGCATATCCCATTCCAGATCAAGAAGCTACCACCGTAGCAGAGATTCTAGTCCAGGATTGGATCTCGAAATATGGAACACCATTGCAGATTCATTCCAATCAAGGGAGGAATTTCATCTTTGCTGTGTTTAAGGGCCTGTGTCAAATTCTCAGAATTGAGAAAACTAGGACAACACCACTAAACCCACAATCGGACGGCATGGTGGAGAGATTTAACCTCACAATCCTGAATAATCTCTCGCTTATGGTCTCCAGAAATCAACAGGATTGGGACAAGAAGCTACCTTTGTTCCTGCTGGCCTACCGCAGTGCTGTTCACGAGACTACCGGATATGCATCATCTCAGATGCCCTTCGGACGAGAGCTTTGGCTACCTTGTGATCTCGTCTCCGGTCGACCTCCGGATGCGCCTTCATCGCCTGAGGAGGAATCCCGGGTTGAAGACGTTCATAACTTTGCACGGGAGCGAATCAATATCGCGGCGGAGAAGATGAGGACCCGATACGACATAAGTTCCAATGAACATGAATTCAACGAAGGTGACAAGGTTTGGTAATGGAATCCAATCCGACGGAAAGCTCTTTCACCCAAATTGCAGTCGCATTGGGATGGACCGTATAAAGTCCTTAACCGACAGAATGACGTCGTAGTGAGGATCCAAAAATCACCTAATGCAAAACCTAGGGTTGTACAATATGATCGGTTAAGCCCATACTATGGCCATAGTTCATGAGTAATTACGTAAACAACCATGGTTGATATCATAAAAGTTGTAGATAATTTTTGCTTTTAATGTTTAGTAATAGGAATATTTCTTGCTATTATTGTGTTTTCTGTGTCTGATTAGTTATTTTTTAATGTGTGTATTTGTAATCTTGTGATATAAGTTTGGCATCCTTTCTGGGGATTGTACTGCCCGGGACGTGCAGACCTTAGGAAAGGGACAATGTTACAAATTCCGTAAATAATAATTATTTTTATGATTAATTTGTTGTAATCTATCTAAATTTGGCGTTTATTCCATTATCTTTCATCTAAAATTATCTTAGTAACGTAACCTGTAAATAGTTTCTCGTAATGTACATACAACACCTAACATTCGACTGAAGTGTACGGTCAACCCATTTCTGAACTATAAGATTAGTGAATGGAATAAAAAGAAAATATAAGAAATTTGTAGAACTTTGTAGGATTTTCTAGATATTTCTTCGCTCGGTATAAAACGCCGGGCATCTTGTGAATGAGGGCAGAGACAGTTGTGCCTTTTAACTGTCTGAGATTCGTCTGGGTCGTTGTTCTGTTTATTGTGAGGCATTTGCGCTGTGTTTTTGCGTATTTGGATGTAAATACGTGTGCTATCGTTGAGTTTACGCTGTTATTCGATATTTGCTTAATTGCTGATGATTGATTTGGCAGTTGTAACTACATTTTTTGTACATAGCTGTAAATAAATCTCTTGTGCTTTTCTCAAGAACTGTGTCGTCATTCAAAGAACGTTTAAAGTTGCATCGAACACGTAACAATATGTTTTGGTAATGTTTAAAATGCAGGGAAAGGTTTTATTGTGACAAGGTTGAACTGGATCCGGTAACTTACGTATTTTACTGGTAAGACTTATTTCAGAGGAATGAAGAAACAAAAAAGTGGTCAGCAATGAATGCTACCTACTGGAGTTTAGGATTAATCCACTGGAGTTAGGATGCAAATTACAACTATCAAAATATCCCCTAATGGGCAACTGCTTCGTTCAAATGTAGAAGCGATTTCCACCCGTCATACCTTGACGGGCGGTTTTCTAGTACACAAATAATAACAAGAGCGAAAAATATCCAACCCGAAAGAAATTGCCAAACAAAAAAAAAGGTGCTGGACATTTAATAGGAGTTTATTTGCTTATGCATAGGCAAAATGGTAATAGACAACATTTGAATCATTTACGTAATATTATTCGTCTTCAAAACACATTGACAGCTAAGGAGGGTTTGAATTAGAATTTGTACTAGTAAACTCGGATTCAGCGTTAAAAAAGTTTTAGATTTAGTTCTAATCAACTTAGAAGCTCTGAACAAATTTTATCTTACGTTAAAAAAAAAATCTGCTTTTTTTTTATTAGTATCACATTTTTAATATGCGAGAAGATTTAACCATAAAATTCAAAATAAGTAAATGAAATAAAAATAATCATCGCCTTTTTTATTTAATGTCTTCTTTAACATTGGGGATCTTTTTAGGTAAAACTGAGCGAAATAGATTCCCAGTGGAAAAATTCTCAATTTGTTTCATACCTGCCTTGCTCCTCCCCTCCTCCCCCCTTCTAGTTGTTCTCTAAGAGAGAAGATAGCATACAAACAAGCACAAGTTTGCTTAATAGAGGGTGTATCAAAAAACCCTTTTTTTAGAAGCATAAAAATTTAAGTTGATAAAAAATTGCCTCTACAAGCCACATACGACACAAAATGTTTTATTCAAATCGAAAAATATTTAGATATGCTGCACGAGGTCTAAATTTGATAATTTTCTGCAAATTATTCATTTTTTGCCTACTTGCACATAAAATAAAAGAAAGAAGGGGGGAGGAAGCATGAAAGAAAGCTTTAATGCATTTTTAAAATATCGCTAAAAAATCAAAAATAAATAAAATAATTTAAAAAAAACTCCAAACGCTAAAATTTGGAAAATGGGATTGGACATGGAGAAAATATGTGTGACTGTTGATATGTCTGTCTCCCCCCCCCCCCCTCCAATAACTTTTGAGTTGACAGGCCGATTGGAACAAACTTGTATTCGCAAGATCTCAACGGGAACGCGTCATTCAGCTATTT
Source organism: Uloborus diversus (assembly GCF_026930045.1). Classification (NCBI taxonomy): domain Eukaryota; kingdom Metazoa; phylum Arthropoda; class Arachnida; order Araneae; family Uloboridae; genus Uloborus; species Uloborus diversus. The sequence goes on from NC_072735.1 coordinate 115,240,370, forward strand.
CACTTTGATTTGAACAATTATTCGTCCCGTTTTGAGCAGTTGGAAAAAAAAAAAACTTAACATTAGCGCCCACGAGAAAAATTAAGGCAAATATAAATCCAGGCGAATTTGCTTCACACAAATTTTGTTGGAAAAAGCTCTTGGATAGAAAGATCTTTTCGGTTTGAACATTTTTTGTTCAACTTTAAACAGTTCAAAAAATTTGAAAATTAGCGACTACGGACATGGATGAACTTAAGGCCATTACAGTTCCTGAACATAACGGCGTATTTGCTTCAAACTTTGTTGTGTAAAGCTGTTGATAATAATTATTCATACATATCGCTCACTCCTTATATTATCCACATATAAAGTGTAACTCTAGCTGTCATTTTCCAATAACTATGAAGTCTGTTATTCATTTAGGGGAGCCGCAACAAATTGAGGAAACAAAAAAAGGCTTTTGATCATTGTTCTTCGACTTTATTAACTGCTTCATAAAACTGCAATGTCCAAAATTTCCTTAAAATATAAAATTTAGAAAATTTATTGAAAAAATCTGCGTAAACGTGCCCCGGTCTACACTACGTACAAAAAGTGCAAGTTTTAGAAAGTTGAGGTTTTTTTAACGTTCTTTCTCCAAATTTCAAATCTAATGCTTGAAATATCTCAAAATATGTCGTTATCTTTACCCCCCCCCCCTCCAAGCAGTGTTATTTTTACAGAGAATTTACACACAATCGCACTTCGTTTTCTCAGCATTGACACTAATCTAGCAGAAAAACAACTTTTACAGAATTCATTAATTGATTTGACTAAGAATTAACATTAAACCAGCAGTTTGTTTTTTCTGCATTCACACTGTGCTGGCAAAAAACCAACTTTTACAGAATTCATTAATCCTTGTTTTGTGAGAAATTACATCTGAGGATTTTAAAGACAAAAAAGCTCTCAGAGATCACCTGTTCAAGCACCCCTCCCCCCTTATAGGGGGAAAACAGTTACTGTCTTCAGAAGGCACTGGAACACCCTAGAACGCAAAATGTCGAAGAGGATTTTTTCTAGATCCAAAATGATGAAATTGAAAAACATTTTAAAAGTCTAATACCGTATATTATTTTAAGTCGACTCATTAATTATTTTTATTTGTAATGAATAATAGACAAAACACACGGTGAACAATTTGTTAATATTCAAAAACTCTATTTGGAAAACACAAATGGTGAACCTTAAAATCTTCTTTCAGAGGAAAAAAAAAACCGCAATGAATTCAAAATATTTTTCTCTTCTGTGGTTACAAAAACTTCACTTTTTGTCATTAAATCAAAATTCTTAAATGCATGTTATTTTTATGAGAGATGTTGGGATTCGATCCAATAACCTTCTAGAAAAAAAAATGCCCAGTTTTGAAGCTTTTCACAACCGAATTTTCACAAAGCAAAATAAAACCGTAACTGCGTGAGAGGCATCGTCTGAATGAAAGATATCTTATTTCGGAGACTTGACCAAATCAGCAAAACGCAGGACAGCGTCAGTGGTCTTTCCTGTGGCTCAATCTGCGGTCAAGTTAAAGCGAAGTAACCACTTGACTATGCCTGCGCGAAGCAGAAGAGCTTTATTTGATAGTAGTCACCAAACATGCGAGTACAAAAGCTGGTGGCGTCATCTAGTAAGGACAAAGAGCTTTAATATATCAATAATGGTTTGTTAAATTTTGCAGTCAACGGGGAAAGGATAAAAGCAGGGCCGGATTTGGATATATATATATATATATATATATATATACGATATTTTCGATCCGTGAAAGTTAGGATATTTTGTATATATTTTATTGTGGGGGCCCCTTTGTTGTGGAGGCCCCGGGGCAGTAGCCCCACCTGCCCTCCCCTAAATCCGACCCTGGATAAAAGCAGTTCAAAATTAAGAGCAGATCCAGTTTTTGATTTTAGAGGAAGTCGTTATATTAAAATATGAGCAAACAAATCAGAAGAGGGGACCAAAAAAAAAAGTGTAATATTCATTTACACACAAGGGCCCATATACAAAATTTTAAGGGGGGGGGCTCAACAATTTTCCCCATGGTTTAGCAGAATATTTTCCCCATGATGAGCGATTTCAGTGCATATTAGAGATATTAAAATTTGACATTTTTAATTACTCATTCATTAATGGCTGGAAAAGAAGTTTTTATACATTTTTGCAAAGAAAAAAGCACTAAAAGCAATGAAGTTCTCATTTCCAGGGAGGGGCTTGAGCCCCCCTTGCCCCCTATATGGGCGCCCTTGTTTACACACATTGACTAGGTATGAAACTAGTTGGAGAAGAAAAAAAAAATTTGTCTCCATTTTTGACCGTCGAAATCATAATAAACTTGCTCCAGCAGTGAACCGCAAGAGTATTATGTATGTCGATAAATACATACCAAAGGGCAGTAAAATTTGTGGCTGACTTTTGGAGCACTGAAATAATCGACACCGAAAATGGGGAAATCTCAAAATTTCGTGACTGTCTAAGTCAATATCTGCTTGCGCCAAGAACTAATTGGAAAAAAAATTCTTTATTCCAGCAGAAACACAATCGGTTTTCTAACCTATGACTTCTCGTTCAGAGTTTATTAAATGCGACACTAAACTTTGCTCAACGAGTGTTTTTTTTTTTTTTGGCACTATTTAAAAAATGCCAATTGCTTTTATTTCGATATCTGTTTTGCTATTGTTTACACTAATATTAATTTAAAATGTCTTTTGTAGTTTGATTAGTTGTAGATATGGAAAGTCATTGCAATAAAATGATTGAGCATTTATGCATTTCATCGTTATACTCAGGGGGCGGGTACAGAATTTCATTTTAGGGGGGGGGGGGTTCATGCTCAAGAACGTAGTCTTCCGCCACAAAAATTTTCTTCTACGAACAACTCCCCCCCCCCCCACCGTAAAAAAATCTTGAAATATGCAAACAAAAATCATTGAAAAATCATAAAAGCTTTTCAAATATGCTTACGAAAATCATCGAATTCATTTAAAAAGTATTCTTAAAAATAATTTTATTAGTTTCAAAATACAAGCTGAAAATTTTCGGAAATGACAACACAAAGTTTTAGGAAATTTCGGATCACAAAACCCTTGGTTGATTCAATATTTGCATAATACTCGACAGATATCCATCTTAGATTACAAATTTGCATGATACTCGACACATCCCCCCCCCCATCTTGTATACAGAAAAATAATAACATCATTTAAAATAATAGTAAAAAATGCGGCGAAAATCTAATTAAAAATTAAATGTTCCATAAATATAATGCGTTCTTGATAAGTTACTCACCGAGTGATTAATTACATTTGTAGAAAATTGGAGGTTGACGAAGACATCGCAGTCTCAGAGTCTGATACAGGAACTACTCCAGAAATGTTTCCATCTGTTTTGGGTTCAACAGTTCAAAAAAAAAAAAAAAAAAAAGAGACTACACTGCTTTGTCAACCAAACGCTTCATTATTTTTGTCATAGGTCAAGGGTTCCCAAAGTGGGTGCCGCGGCACCCTGGGTTGCCACAAGGAGGGTTGAGGGGTACCGCGAGCTGTCCATATTTTCAATATGCGTGTATAATTGAAATAGATTACAATGCCGTTAAAAAATTGTAATTCGTCAAAGGATGCCATGGTCGGAAAAAACTGGGAACCCCTGTTATATGTAGTTCATTTCTAACAAACGCGGTATTTTTGAACAGGGTTTCCATCTAATACGCTGGGATAGTTTACGAGAACCTTTGTATAATGAAGTTTTGCGCTAACACGACACTCAAATTTTACATTTCTTGCACGATACTTAATCCAAAACACTGATTTAAACTAATAAACTATTCACAGAGACTTTGCATAAATAAAAAACATTTACACACTCAAATGTTTTATCGATTGAAGCGATGCCTGCAGCTTTGGATAAAAGTTTTACGATAACTATCGTTGATTAAATTTGTTGCATAAAAAGCGATCGGGCGTCGGACACTTCTTTTAGTCGGGGAGCCAGGTACAAATTTAGTCAATCATTTCCTCTCGAACGATAATTGGTGAGAGGCTTAAGGGGATGGTATCAAAACGCCTCGTGAAAGTCAGCTGCGTGTCCGTGGGTGGGATGGGCGGCGGTAGCCTCCCAATCATGTAAAAAAATAAAATAAAAAATCAATCATTTCCTCCCGGCTGAAACTTTTTCAAATTACAGTTAAGACACTATCACGAAGGAAAATACAAAGTCAGCTGACGTAACGCGGTGGGTTATGAGTCAGCTGGTAGGTCGAACATGTAAAAAAGAATTTTAAAAATTCAATAATTTCCTCTCAGCTAAGAATTTGCCTGATGACACTTTATATGTAACTATGAATAAATACACAAGTCAGTTGGCTGTACCCCGGTGGAAAAATGGTCAGCTGGTACATTGAAAGTTCAATCGATTACTTCAGAAAGCGCGTAAGTCCATTGGCTTTCCGTAGGACTTATGCCCTTTCTGAAATAATGGATTCAGTTGTGACGCAGGAGTTAAGCAGGAGCATCTATCGCCTACTAGAATGCACCAGCTGACGAATTTTCCATCGCCGCGACTTACTGCCAGCTGACTTTATTTATTAGTTAGAGAAGTACATTAACAATCACCTTACAAATTTTTCTGGGAGGAAGTGACATATGCTAAATTATTTTCGTTTTTTCTAAAGATTGAGTAACACACGCTATCATAGAACGCAATAGTGGTATATAACCTAGTGCCTGCGGGTCACATTCGTCCCGTGAAGGGATTTGGTCCGGTCAGCGGGAAGCTTACGAGTCAAATGATCGGCCTTTAGTTGATAATATAATTTCTTTTGCATTTTTTAAAGAAAATTAAGTTAAAAAAATCTCAAAAACCGCACGATTGATTGCTCAAGTTAGAAAATTTCGTGGGCGTACGGAGCGGAACAAGGGTTCCACTGATTCGACCAGGGGGTCCCAATTTTCAGCCTATGCGCTTCCCTCTGAACACTGATGAGAATTCACGCCCCCCTCCTTACATTACCATAATCGGAATTAGAAACTAACGCTGATTATTAAACGAACATGCGGATAAGTTTGTGCACAGAATTTAATATTACAACAGCAAATGCAGTAATCATAAGCTTTCCCACAAAAACAGCGAAGTAGAAACGTCGGATACTTTATGACGAAGGCGGAACAAAATTCATTTTCCTACAAAACAAGCAATATTCTAATCATCTTTCCTTCCGTCCAACATTTTAAATTCAAGGACCACATTGTAAAGATTTGGCGGCGAGGCGGGCCAACAATCCGACAATATTTCGATTGAGATGGTCTACAGATGGGACAATACTAACCTGAGAGCATAGTGAAGGCTACGTAGATCCTTATCACAGCATTACGACCCTGCCAGGTTTGATTCGTTCCAATTATATTTCAGTGGTTATCAACAAAGGGGGTAGAATTTGAAAGCAGGCGTGAATGTTTAAAAAAGCAAAATAATTTCTATTTACAGAATTTGTAACATTATATATACATACATATATATATATATATATTAGGGATGCACCGGATAGTGATTTTGCCGGATACCGGATGTCCGATGCCCCCTTACCTGCCAGATTCGGATATCCGGCATCTCGATTGCATTGCATGTTCGCATATTTTTCTACAAGGCCGTTTCAAAACAATAAATCAAACTTGTTCCACATATCATTTCTTTAAAAACATGCTAAGTACATCCAAATGTACTTTTTTAGAGCTTCTATATTTTAATTTAGGAATTGTGCTATATATAAAATGAAACATTAAAATATTGTTTTATTTCGACAGATTTTTTCAAAAGAGACAAACTTTCGGCAAAAATTAATTCTGTATGTAATGTACACATGGTTTAAACTTTTAATTATTCATAGTTGAAATCTTAAAGGTCGTATAATGAGTCGTATTTGTTATTAGATTTGCACGACGTGTAGAAATTTTTTTAAACTTCATCATAAAGTAATACATTTTCTTGTTTCCAATTTAGAAATAACAAAAACTAAAACTTCGCTTTGAAATCATTTTTATTACAGATAATACACGTGTAAAATTTTTCTAACATACAAGTTAAAAAAGAAAATATTAAAACAGGGCAAATTTGACTCAAAAAATAAATAAATCAACTTAAATAAGCAACTTAAAATTTTACTTTAATTCCAGAAATAAAGGTACATTTTCTCTAAAGATGCAAATTAGCATCTTAAATACAGGGGTGCCCCCCCTAAAAGCAAGGGCCCACCCCCTTAAAACCATAAATACCCCCAAATAGAAAGCCCCCCGAAAAAAAGAGAAAATGCCCCTACCCCCCCCCCCCCTAGGTGGGCAACCCAGTTAACAAATTAATAAACTTATGCTAAAATAATCAACTGAAAATTTTACTTAAATTCCAGAAAACAAAGATTCACTCTCTTAAAAGATGCAAATTAACATCTTAAATACAGTTTTAAGAGTCATTCTCAACGCGTTCACTTTTTAAAAACAAATTAATAAACTTACGCTTAAATAATCAATTAAGAGGTAGAAATTATTGGCAACATACCGTCAGCAGATTCGCGAAGGAGAGGGGGGGGGGACGCGGGGGAATGCCAGAAGCTAGGTTTGAAGAGGAATGGTCGTTTTTGAAGCAGTAATTAAAAGAGAAAGCATCATCGAAAAGTTTATGAAACAGTGAAAGCTTTAACTGGAATTTTTGTAAAAGTAAATTTAAAATTAAACCCTCATTTCGTACCGGATAACCCCACATCAACCCCGGATATCTCTCATATTTTTACCGGATAACTGCCCGGATATCCTGCAAAAAACTGTCGGATATCCGGATTCGAAGTGGCTTGCCGGATCGGATACCTCATAGTTCCGGATAGTTAAAAAATCAGCCGGATAGGTAGTTACCGGATATCCGGTGCATCCCTAATATATATATATATATATATATATATATATATATATATATATATATATATATATATATATATATGTGTGTGTGTGTGTGTGTATATATATCTAATTTGAATTCTGACACTTTGAATTCGAATTATGTTTTTCGCAATCACGAGTTGCGACAGTACCCTACTCATTGGAGGCTATTGTTTCTAGAAACTGCTCATGTCCTCCCAAGCCTGCCCCTCCTCCTGGGCGGTCAAGTGTGTGTACGTGTGTAAGGACTTGTTTGTGTGTAGACATGTGTGTATGTAGGAGTGTGTGTATGCAGGACGTGGACGCCACCGCCTAGGAGGAGGGAATTCCGGTGGACAGTGCTGCTAGTGGAGGCTAGGACCAGAGGAGCAACTCCGTCCTCCGGTGGACGGCGGTGCTGCAGAGGCCCCTGGTTCATCCTGAAAAAGGAACCGGACATCAAGGACGGTCAAATAAAAGCAATAAGCAATCGTGATTGCTCAATAAAAAAGGAAATCATTTTGTTCACATTTGTGATAACCTGAAAATATTATTGACACTAGCACTTGTTTTTGCGATTTTTAGAACAGTTTTATTACACACTAAGGGGCTCCACCCCTGCTCGTTTAGCTCGCGAGCTCCCATTTGACACTTGCGGTGGTTCGATGACACTTGCGGCGGGTGACATTCGATATTTTAACTTCTGGGTGTGTTATAACATCATCAGGACTAGATTTCCAGCCTCATAAAATTTAGAGGGTTGAGAAAGGGAAAAAACATCTTCCCCTGGATGTTCTGTATCCAACACTACCAGTATTGACCTCGTAGAACTTTTCAGTCCGAAGGAGATAGGGTTGCAACACCCACAGACAGAAGCGCACAGGTTTAATACTATAGTATCTTCATGAATCTAGATTTTCAGTATTAGCATACATTAAGTCAAAATGTAGAACAAGGCATTGAAAGTCACCTCAGGTGTTACAATCAAATTCTTAAAATTTTCCCTGGACAAACAGTAACAGCTCTCCCCCCTTAATGTTTTGAAAGCGACTGTAAATGCCAACCTCACCGGATTCTAGATTATCTCAAATTAATTTGTTTATTAGTTTTTTGATTCGTTAAGTGATGCTGTTATAGTAATATGATGCACAAAATGAAAATTTGTGCTGTAATATTAAATTCTGTGCACAAACTTGTTCACATCAGTGTTCAGGGGAAAGTGCATAGCCTGAAAATTGAGACCCCCTGGTCTAATCAATGGTACACTTGGTCCTAGCCGTACGCCCATGAAATTTTCTAACATTAGCGATAGTGCGGTTTTTGAGATTTTTTGAACTTAGTTTTCTCTAAAAAATGCAAAAGAAAATATATTATCAACTAAAGGCCAGTCATTTGGTTTGTAAGCTTTCCGCTGGCCGGATCAAATCCATTCACGGGACGAATGTGACCCGCAGGCAGTATGTTATATACCACTATTGCGTTCTATGCTAGCGTATGTTACTTCAGTCTTTAGAAATAACGAAAATAATTTAGCAGATGTCACTTCCTCCCAGATAAAAAGTTGTAAGCTGATTGTTAATATACTTCTCTAACTAATAAATAAAGTCAGCTGGCAGTAAGTCGCGGGAAATCTCGTCAGCTGGTGCATTCTAGTTAGGCGATAGATGCTTCCGCTTAACTCCTGCGTCATAACTGAATCCATTATTTCAGAAAGGGCGTAAGTCCTACGGAAATCCATTGAACTTACGCGCTTTTGAAGTAATCGATTCAACTTTCAATGTACCAGCTGACCATTTTTCCCACCGGGGTACTGCCAGCTGACTTGTATATTTATTCATAGTTGCATATAAAGTGTCATCAGGCAAATTCTTAGCTGAGAGGAAATAAGTGAATTTTTTACATGTTCGATCTACCAGCTGACTCATAACCCACCGCGTTACGTCAACTGACTTTGTATTTTCCTTCGAGATAGTGTCTTAACTATAATTTGACAAAGTATGAGTCGGGAGGAAATAATTGACTTTTTAATTTTTTTTACATGATTGGGAGGCCACTGCAGCTCATCCTTGTATCCACTTCTTACGGTTTCGATCAAGTTTTTTATTTTTTCGAGCAAACATTCAAATTCTGTTGCGGGTTTGGAGGGGGGGTCATGATCTCCATGACCCTCCCTCCTGTATCCGCTACTAGTTATACTTACAGTTTTTTCCAGGAAAGCAATAAAACGATGCCAATATTCTTCCCATAAAAAATGAACTAGTAAAAGAAAAAGAAAACTGCCGTTGTTAGAGTGACGTCATGCAACACATATAAAAACCTATGCCAGGTAGGTTTTTCCACATAGGCTCTCCAGAAAGGCCTTTTTTAATGTGCTATGTAATGTTACGTTAAAAAAAGGCTTTTTATTGTAAAATTACCGTTTTTTCAGGAAAAAAACCTATATAGATAAACTTAAACAGCAAAACCTTCATCTGAATGCAAAATTTCTAGATTGCTAATTCCCATCGTTTCAGATTGATGAGAATTAAAAATACATTCTGTTACACATGATCTTAATGAAAAGTGTACTGGAAGATATGAACCATAAAATCTGTATCTTTACTACCTCATCCTAATCACCATGGGTGGTTTTCAAACGCATTGACATATTAGGTTTTACACAATTTGAAAATTTTTGTTGTTATAAACATTAAAACTTTCCTAGGCTCCTTGCAATTTATAGCTTTCTATCAGGTGATTATTTGTGAGTTGATTTGCTTAGATTTTAGAAATTCCATAAAACTTCTTGGCAAGTCACGTTTTTCTCATGAGTTACCTCTATAAAACATTTTGTAATTTCTTTTCGTAAAATAAATAATCTAACAAATTTTGATTAGACCACCTTAAATACTCAGTAATAAGTCAAAATAGTAAAACTATTTATTTACTTACTTAAAATTTTAAATATTTGTGTAACTGTTTTTCTCATGAGTGTTACTTTGTTTCCTAAATAAAGGGTAAACTTTACGATAAAAACATATTAAATTAAACAGTATGTTTTCATTGCAATTACCATGAATACCAAAAAATTTCGATATTGAAACCAATTTTTAAAGATCAAAGAAAAAGTTTATTAATTCAAATGCTGTATTTTAGCTATAGTAACACTCATGAGAGCTGGACTCATGAAATAATTTATTCGAGAGTTTTGTCTGTAATTCCTCTAAAATATGTAATTATTTGAATACCATATTTTAACCAAACAACGCACCAAATCCAAAACAACGCACACAAATTTCATTTTTCCCTGCATTAAGTTTTGTGTGTCAGATTTCACTCTTCAATTTTTAATTTATATATTATTATCAATTTTTAATTTATTGTACATATATATATATATATATATATATATATATATATATATATATATATATGTGTGTGTGTGTGTGTGTGTGTGTGTGTGTGTGTGTGTGAAAATATATATATCTTTGATAAAGGTATCAGTTAGAGGTAATACAATATCTATAACTATGAATTTACTCATTATTTGGGCCTCTTTTATCATGAGTATTACTCCCTTCTCATGAATGTTACGTGTACCAAGTAACACTCATTAGGGGTAATGCTCATGAGATTAATAGAAAAAATCTTCACTGGAATAAATTGTATCGGTGTTTTTGAAAATTTAATTAGGTCTCTTGTTTCCGTAACAAAAAATACATTACTGCTCAATTCGTCACTAAAAAGACGAATGGGCGTACCTCACTTTTAAGCATTTTGCAGAAAATCGATTTAAAGATTTCCAGTTTACTGCATCGCTATAGAACCACCACCAGTGTGAGGTACTGCAATCGACTGGTCATATAATAAAATCGACTATAATAAAATGTCTGTGGTGGTCATAACTCATTTTTCGATTTATTTTATTTTATTTATTTATTTATTTTGAGATCCGCCCATTTGTTTTTTTAGTGACGAATTGTATATTTCTATGCTTAAAAAAATATTACAAAATAAATGGGTAAAAATCATGAGAAATGCTCTTTACATTGAATTGTACATTTCAATGTACAAAACATTAAGGAACCAATACATCCATTTTTAGATTTACACATTCTAAGAAGAAACAAATATGGCTTCCTTAACAGTGTTGCTAGCTACGATAAAGAAATGTTTCGCACATAAGAAAAAAAGCATTCCCTTGGTTAACACTCATGAGTTGCACAACGCAAATTGCATTGAAATTTTAAAATGTTAGATGCACAGTTCGGTAAAATTAATTTCAACTGGGTTAAACTAACAGATATTGCTTTTTTTCTTTAACGCACAAGAAATAAAAAAGCTGCTTAAAAGCGTAAAAAAATATAAAGTTTGTGGAGCTTTTTAGTCAGGATAAGGAAATTTCCATGAAAAAAGGCATTGAATGCAAAGAATTCAGCATTGCTTCACTACATGCTTAGAGCAGTAATTTAAATGGTGTTCCAATCATGGGCTTAGCAAAAGCTGGCCCAAAGACCCCAAGTCACGTGACTCAACAACGACGAATGGTTGGCACGTTTTGCGTGAAACAAGCGAAAGAATCCTGATTTCTTCTAATGTTTTGCTTAAAAATCAATCACATGACTAAGGGTATTGCTTTCATGAGTGAAAGTCTCCACTCCCTCCGTTTTGTCTCTTCTCAACGACTACATGCTTATGCAATGACAAAAAAGAAATAATTTTATCAACGTAAATTGAACGGAAAAAGTCAGGACACCAAACTGTCAATCGTTTCGAAAACCACCCCATTTCATTTTATGGATATGCCTCGTAATACTTATTCTAGAAAATCATCAGCCATAATATGACGGGTGCAAATTTCTAGGCCATTTCCATTCCATTATATCTGTTGAAACAAGAAACCCAACGAGTAGAGTTCTATCGCGATTCGTGATAGCGAAAAACATAATTTGAAGTCAAGAAGTCAAAATTAAAATGAATGCTAGATGCTGGATGTTCAAAACACTCTGCGGTGGCAAGTACATCATGCAATGCCACACGTAGCCCTGATCATTAATGCCCTTCTTGTTCATTGTTTATTAATTAAGTTTTAGTTTTGCGCTTCGGGTTTTGTTTTGTTTTTTTCAGTAAACTTCGTTTTCCTTTTTGTTTGTAACTTCGGTAACAGGCGCATACGAGACAGTGGGGGAACCTCTACAGAACCCTTGGTTTTAAGCCAATTACAGTGCGCTAACATTCAAATACTTGTAAGAAAACGCAAAAAGTTACTCTTTCAGGAAAAAATTTCTGACCATTCTAGATTTCAATATAAGTATATTTTTATCGAAAAGTTTTGCCTGGAACTAAAAAATCTCCAACTTTTTTTTTCTTTTTAGTCTTGAAATATTTACTAAACCTTATCCAAACACATGGATATTTCAAATCTAAATAGATATTTCAATGGATATTTTCAAATTTTACCCTAGTGACTTTTATTATTTTTTATTGTTTGTACGACACTTTTTGAGGAAGATAAGTTTATACGTTTTAAATATTCTTTGAACTTCATTTGCATAAAATGGAAAAGCAAAACTCGATTTGAAGGACACCGAAAAAAAAAAATCCCTTCCAGATTTCTAACTCGAGTTGCTCTCGTACAAAGAGAAAGCTCGTTGGTGGTTTCTCGAATGAATAACGAGTTATTAATATAATTACGACAATATAAATGACATGCACGTACAGGAAGAATAAATTTCGTAATTTTGAATGATTGGCACTGACGCTAATCTTTAGGCTCGTCCGTACATAACTACGTGGCAAACACACAAAAAACAGAAATTTATTTTTATATAATAAGAAAAAAAGTGGAGGGAAAAAAAAAGAACTCTTGCTGAGTTATTGATGGGCATTTTTTTTCCACTACTATCCTAATACAGGGTATTTCCACTGAGATTTCTCTAATTTTGATTCAATTTTTCATTCATCAGGTTAAGTTTCCTGTCATTTACAGTGGGTAGTCAAGTTATTACGGACACTTCTCAAATTCTCGTATTTTCAAGTTTAGTCTCACTTTTTGAAGAAATAAGCCACCAACATTGTTTTATACTTACTTTTACAAAAAAGGAAGTATTGTATTCGCAAAAAAATTTCATTCAAAAATCGGCCTTAATTTACATTTTGCTCACTTTCGAATGAATGTTGAGTTTTTTTTTTTTTTCGACCCTACCACACGTAGATATGTGCCTAGGAACGTACAGACACCCGTAATATCCATTTTGACGATCCCCGAGTTAATTACAACGACGTCCGTATGTACGTATGTATGCGTATGTGTGTATGTATCTCGCATGACTCAAAAACGGTATATCCTAGAAAGGTGAAATTTGGTACGTAGACTCCTAGTGGGGTCTAGTTGTGCACCTTCCCTTTTGGTTGCATTCAGATGTTCCTAAGGGGGTCTTTTACACCTTTGGGGGGGGGGGAATCATTGTTCATTTCAATGCTAACACAAGTGGTGTTATAGCTTGTCAAACACTTGGCGATATATCGCCAAGCTTTTGGCCGCCAAGTTTAGTCGCCAACTTGGCGAAAATTTTGGCGATTTTTTTCTTTTTTTTAAAATTTTAAGTCTGGATTTCATTTGGACAATGTTGGTGATATTTAAAGAGCTAACCACTGAATCACTTTAAAATTGCCAATAATGGGGAAATAAATCTGTGTAAGACTTTTTTTTACTTCGGTTCGCAAGAAACTAGGGGTGAAAATGTTTCGTGTTTCCTTGCTTACTCCAAGGTGCTATTATCAATAAATTGGCGTAAAAGCAAGTCATGTAATGCACACATCAGCTCGTTTTATTCCAATTTAGGCCCAATTTTCGCATAAATTCCCGAATATGGGGAGGGAGGAATTACTTGCACATATTAATATTACATATCGTTGGAAAGCGTAGAATTTTCCACGTCCTACGTAATTTGTTTCAATGATCTAACTTAATTACGCCGGGAGTTATTTGCGTTTTTAGCTCGAATTCTTTTAGGCTTAGCTGAAATTTAGGCACTACTTTCTTTATTAAATATATCAATAAAAAGTGAAGACTGTCCGACAGTTTTCTTTTTGACACCATTGGAAAAGCAATTTTTTTTACTTCAGATCTATCTCGACCCATGGTCGAAAACTAAGATTCCATCTCCAAAGGAAAAAAAAAGCTACAAGACTTTTTAAATCACGTTCGAAAAATCTCATCTCCATTCAAGTTGTTTACCATTCTTTTTTGCGTTTCCATGGTTACGATTTTCGAATCCACTGTTTATTTCCATCTTTTCTTATTTTCAGTTCTTAAATTTATTTCATTTTGTGTTTCCATGGTTACGCTTTTTAAATCCATCTTTCTCATTTTCATTTCTTAAAAGTATTTAATTATCTGTCATCATTGTTTGGGAGGGAAATTAAGCATGATGTCTTTTTTTTTTCTTTCATTTAAGCCTGATTGTTGAATATACTTCACTTGACACAATTTTTATTTTCAAGGTAGACCGGGCAAAGTCGGGAAACGCAGCTAGTGAAATGTAAAACTGCATAAGAGAAAATTACAAAAATGCATCAAAAATACATAAATGCGCAAAATCGCCTTCTATTTATGCAGCATGTATATCTGAATGGCTGTTCGGATTAAGCGAAGTCTGGAATAATAAGGCCCGGGTTAATGAGAGTTGCCTGCATTTTGAAAGCTTGAAAGTTTTTAGGCACCTATGAGCAATAACGTCAAAAGAAGCAAAAATATAGAATTGCATATGTAGGGAATGTGGGGCAAAGTGAAATAGTTAAGATAACTTATTTTTTTCAAAATGAACATATTGGAAATTCGTTGTGAAAATTACAGTACATGAAGAAAGAACAATGTATTTTTAAAAAAAAAAAAACTCGCATCGAAACATTAATTTTTATTTTTGGCAGTAAATTTGTGCTTTGGAAAACAGTGGAAATCCCCCCCCCCCTTTTTTTTGATGATGTAAAACGAAAATGAAATAATTTTATGATGAAATACTTTCTATTTGATTGTAAAAAAATATTTTTGAGCATTTCAATGGCTAAATGAAAGGATGAATGAAGAAATTAAAATATAATGAAATAAATAAATAAATAAATGTTTTATTTGAGGACAAATCGATGAGTGAAGAAAAATGGTTGAATAAATAAATGAATTATTAAATTAAGGGATGTAAATTAATGAATTAATAAATGAAAAGTGATATATAATAACTGATTGAATGAGTAAACGAAATGTACTATTTCACTCCGCCCCGCATGCATTTGATGAATTATAAAAAATATTTAAAATACAACTAAGCTTTTTTTGCTAAACAAATACTGCACCGAATACTATTAGGTCTCAATTAATATTTTAAATTTTATTAGCAAGAAATTTATCATTTTATTTTAGCAAAAATAATTTTTGACTTGCAACAAAATATTACAATTTGAGTATCCATTTTTGAAAATTGTTTGCGTTATCATATTCTTTGATATTCAGAGGTAATTTTTTTCCAGACCACAATGTAACACATATGTTATTACATAGTTAAAATGTTACAATATAGGCTCCGCTAAAAGCAGAAATATTTCACCATTTCACTTTGCTTTGCTATTTTATTCTGTCCCACATTCCCCCACATATGTATTTACAAATTATCCAGGGTCTACTTGTATGTTTACAAACGAATTTGATTTACCCAGTGCAAGTTTTTTTTTTTTTTTTCGAAACCTTTCCTCCCCTTGAAAAAATAAAAAATAAAATAAAATAAAATAAAAAACAAAAATAATAATAAAAATAAAAAATGCTGCATGTGGCATGTTTCTATACCAGCTTAATATCAGTAACAAAAATCTTGTTCGAAAATGTAGCCCAAAAACAACTCATTTACATGTCACAGTCATTTAGATCCATTTTAGTCCATTGTTGCCCTGGCATTCCCAACAACCGAACATCATAATTAGATGGATTGAAAGGGAGAGCGGCTCATCATCAGTGGGCGCTGTCCGTCATTAGCGAACAGAAGAAACCTTGACAATCCCCGAGAGACACTTTCTCTCTTGCCTTTTCAAGGGTGGCGAAAGTGATAAACAAATAGTATTGTGAATCCATGGGTGGCAACCTTCAACACGGCCATGAAAAATGCAGCCCACATGCACTATATATGACATCCGACCTTCAGTTACATCACAACTGAAAATTGTTACTCTCTTGGAGACATGTTCCTTATTGTAAGTGAAGATTTGTTTACTTTTAATTCCATACATTTTTAAAATTTCACTTTCAATTTTTTCTGTTAATTCTTTAAAATATACTAATTTATTTAAATTTAAAAAAAAAACAGTACTGCCAGTTTTCCTTTGACGAGCGATATTCAATGACAGAGTTAAAAAAATTTAGATCACAGTAGATCCTCCTTGAACCTTTTAGTACAATCGAAGAAAGTTGCACCTTTCTTGCTACTGTATACGGTATACGTTAGCTATAATAAGGGCATGAGCTACGTTAACAACGTATTCGGAAGCAATAAATGACTACTGTTCTATTCCAAAAAAACGCCACAATTTTTGCTCAAATTTTAAATATCATAAAAAGCAATTGAAGTCATATTTTGCAGTAACTTCTATAGCCTCCCGTCCCCCCTTAAAGGTTGACTGACACCTATTACCCCCCCCCCCATTCTTCTTTGAAGAAAACCATAAGTTGATGCTACTGAACGAAAATGTAAATGATTCATTTCAATTGGATGGAAAATTTTATCCAGTCACACTTAACTAAAAAAATAAATAAAAGTACCTTTTTTGGCGGTTTTTTTTTCTACTTTCTTTTCCAACTCGAACAGATAAGTATTTAAAAGAAAAAGTTAACCACCATCATTAGGTACTTTTCAAAACAGAAGTACATTTTTATGAAATTTTTTTTTTTAAATTAGAATTTAAAGGAATTAACCTACTCTTTAAAATTAAAAAAAGGAATACTTTTTTAAAATTCATAAACTTGACGGTGAATGATGAAATAAATCTTTAAGGTTCAATCAAGGTGTGACGAGGAAGCTCCTGAACTTTACTTTATTTATTTTTTGGTTTGTGATTCCTTGATTAAAGTGATTCCTTGTCTGAACTCTTAACAAACTATTTCATACAGGTATTCAGCTTCGACTTTTTACTATTATTATTTTGTCTTAAATGCTCTGAAGAGGATTTTCGCCCCTTCTTCTTTGTCACATTTTCCATGTATCAACTTTTGGAGAGGGAGAGAATTGAAGAGACTATATTCATTCACAACACACACAAACTAATTTATTCTTCTACTCACAATATACATGATGTGCAGCCAATTTGCCCTTTTTCCCGAATAGCGGTCAAGAGATATGTCATAAATTTATCCCGCTATTCGGTCTGGAGATTTTTTTGCAGTCATGCCTTCATGACTGTTTATAGCCATATAACCCAGGCGCTCTCATGCATCTGCGCAGTAGGCAATCGAGGAAAGCCCCATTACGCAGTTATGGAGATCCCAGTTATTAATCTTGGGATCCCTGTTACGCAATGTAACCACGTGGAGCATATAATTTCTTACATGCTCATCGGCCCCCAATCATTCCTCACAAATTTATCGTTTTCTTGAGGCGTCAAATTGCTTTCTGGGAACAATCGCCCATAGGTTTGGAACCACTGGTAGAAGGTTACTACGGAATTTTACGTTACACTACTACTTTGAAAATATTAATTTGCACGTTTTACGAGCGCAACGTAGAAAGTCACACATAAAGAAAGAACAAATTAGTATTTTTTTAGGAGAATGTTTTAAAAGAAAGTTGACAATCTGTATTGAGGTAAATAATGATTACTTTTATTCAAATATACAAAAACTGAAAGCAAACATAAAAATTTCTAGATTAAAGAGCATATGTTTATATGCTCCCAAGTGTCACACCCGTAAGAAAGGATTGATCTGACATCGAGGAGAAAATTCTGGTTGCAAACTTAAATTACGTTGCTTCCCAAGAATTGTAAAAAAGTAGTAGCTCTTTAGATGCGAATCTAGAAAAAAAAATGATATGGAAAGCATAAATGCAATCAATAGAGAAGCGTCAGAGCCACGAACGAAGTATTAGTAGAGATAACTTCCTTGGGTCTCTTTACTGATACGAAGTATCTCGAAAAATGTTCCACCAAGTCCTATTAAAATGTCTTCATTGTAGATGATCAATAGCAAACTCTAAAGGTCGATGCACCCTGTCCGTCTCAAGTAGGCTTTTTCACCCGTAAGAAAGAAAGAGCTGTCATTCAGGGGGAAGCAATGAAAGGTTGGAAAATAGTTCTCATTAATTTTTCGGCTATGATTTATAATTAGGTTTTCTTCAGTCTGGTCTAGTGCATGGACGCCCATATGCAAAATTGTAAAAGGTGGCTCAGATATTTTCCCCATGGAAATCGATTTCAGTACATATTAGAGTTACTAAAATTTGACATTTTCAGTGACTTTTTCATTAATGGTTGGAGAAGAAATGTTTTTACCCTTTTGCAAAGAAAAAAAGCTAAAAGCAAGGAAGTTAAAATTTCTAAGTGGGGGCTTGCACCCCCACTTCCGCTCTATATGGGCACCCATGGTCTAGTGTTTTAGATTTCTGTTAAAATTGAAAGTAGAAAAATTCAGCCACGCATAATTTTCGCTTCTTACAACAAGGGCGAAATTTTTTGTTCTAATTTTTGGAGGATTATCGCTAGTGTTACAATTTGATGTTTAACTATATGAGGATTTTTTTCTATTTGATTATTCCATCTAACATTTGTAGATGTAAATCAGAAGTGGAAAACGCTTTTGGGTAATGTGTTTTCGGTTTGGCAGTGGTATCAACAAGAAGTGGGGGGGGGGGGGCGCTTCACAGACTGCGTCATTGAAATTTTTAGAGGGGGGGCGTAATTTTGCAAGTTTTTTTTTATTTTATGACGGCATTTCACAGGGTTCTCGATCTTGGGAGGGTGCTCCGTAGCCTTTGAGGGGGATGTAGACTTCACTTTCTTTAATAATATTTTCATTCTCTCTAATGAATTTAGCGTTTTCCCGTGTCAGTCTTTGATCCCATTTAGCGCGTCTAGATTGCCCACGCGACCCTATGTTACAACATGATTCTTGACTATTACTATATGCCTGATCTTCATGCACATTTCCGACACACTGTTCCGAATCACCCTGTAGAAACGTAGTGTTTTTAAACACTACGTCGTTAATGAAATGCCTTTTGAATTCTCAAAAAACTTAAGAACGTGGAAACGCTTCAAAAAAAAAAAAAAAAAAAAAAAAAAAAAGGGGGGGGGGGAAACCATGCTGTTTAAAAAAGGCAACAAGGAACAGTAACAGGACATGCCAAATTAGCATGAACAGGGTGCTGTGCTTCGTCCTGCCAAAAATCTGTAAAGCCATCATTAACATAACACTATTATAGCACGAAAGTTACTAAATATTTAAATGCAACAGACTGCTTGAAATACGCTTGTTGAGGCGTTAAAAATACTTCTACGTTTTAGTAAATATTAATATTTCTTTTAAAAAGCACACACACATACACGTAAAACTAACGTATATGACAATTCTTTCCCACGACGTAGGGTGTTTTTTTTTTTTTTTTTTTCGGAAAGAAAAAAAAAATGCTTGTTGTAAAGCCACACGAAAAACGTGAAACTTTTATCTCTTCTCTCTCTCTTTTTTTTTTTTTTGCATTCTTTTATTTTAATGAAGAAAATAGATTATAAACAACTAGAAAACTGCACACTACTCGAAATCCACTTTTTAATTGGTGCCAAAAACAATGAAAAATGACAGTAAATGTAAAGTTAATTTTGTTAATAAAATTAAAGAAACTAATTTCTAAGGCTGAACTTAAGCAATGAGGATTACACTTTTAAACTGATGACTTTACTTTAATGAGGTTGTTTCCTTCAGTCAAAAGTACTATTCGCAACTCCAACGAACTATAGGGGGCACTGCAGTCACTGTCTAATGGCCGACTTAAAAACTAAAACAAACGCATGTGGTAACGAAGAAAATGCTAAAAGTGTTGTGATTTTTGTTCGTATGTATGATATTTTTCGCTTTATTCTATTTAAATTAATTTTCAAAGTCTTGTGGATATTCTGGCCCACGTAGAAAGAAATGAGAATTCAAGAAGCATTACTAAACGTCAAAGATTAATGCAAACAACGTAGTTCGTAGTTATAAGCAGCTATTTCCACGATGTTGAATTCGATATTTATCAATTCTTGATAAAACTAAATAATAATTGTGGCCTGACAAGAACAACAATTAATGCAAGAAAATTTAATATGATATTACAAATTATTATCGAAAGAAGATGATACTTCTTTGCCTTGCTTGGCTAGCGCTTATTGTTTTGCATTTGTTGCTGAGTTATTTCTCTCGAATTCCCGAATCGGTTAATTTAAAATTTTTCTGTTTCGATTTTTCTAATTTCTGAGTTACGATTTAATTATGTCAAGTTATGCAAATCATCCACAGAATTCTTACGGATATATGATGGTAGTTTTCTTTTCAGTTGATTGACCATTATTTCTTTTTACTTATCGAATTCTGTAATCTTACTACCATTTTATTCCACTCATGATAAAAATTAAAAATGGTTTAACTAAAAACGCGAAATCTCGCCAAGGCTACTTTGCTCGCACAATACTAAAACTATAACCCTAAACAAAATTGGCGAAACCTTTCAGCTGAGAATAAAAGGAATAAAGTAAATTCTTTCTCGGTGAAACATTTTCCATTTTGTTCTACGATAATATATTCAAGAAAATATTTTGCATACCGTCCATTCCAACTGAATGCTGCTGTAAAAGATGGTTAGTTAAATTAATTTAAGATTAAAAAAAAAAACTCATATTCTTACAAATTCGTACAAAACAATAAAATTTTTTACCTTGTATAACGTTATCCAAGTTTGTTAATCCAGTTTTCGCTTTCACCATTTTCAATCAACTCATATTTTAGAAGGAAATAAGGAAAACTAACATTATTTTGAGAAGGGACGAATTAATTTCTGTAGCTGAAAGCAAACTAAGACTCATCGATTGCGTTAATAAATACTCAGAACAAACTGCCTGTGTTTACGTCAACAGACACACGTGGAACGCAACGTGGCAATGTTTTAGTTTCATCAGCAGTTTTGTAAATCACCGCAAGGTAGCGTATTCGAGCGCTGCAGTTCCGAATTCACTGAAATTAATAGAATAAGCAAAAGTAATAACATGGAGCCAGAAAAAAAAAATTATTTTTCGCAACAGTTATTTTTTTATTTAATTTTCTTAAATGTCTGATTTTCGAAATAAGGTGTAGTCTTTATGACGTCACAAGTGATGTATTTTGGTGAGCTACTCCAATGTCGGGCTAAATGTTTACGATTTGCTGTCAACTGCGCTGCGAGGTTATGATAATTTGAGCTGTGTACTAATGGCATCAGTGAATGGCATTTCATCACTTGTGATGTCATGTGCAGAAGCGTAAAAAATAAATTTCAATCTGCACACCGATTAAAATAATTGTTAAAACATATTTAAACTTTGTAATTTTTTCTTTAAAACTGGTTAAATCCTATGTTTTTAAGCATGCTCATTCAGAATTTTTTTTTTACATTTTGGAAACAACCCCATTAAGAAAATCTTCGAAAATATGCGTTGCATGAAAAGTTTAAAATGTCCAAAATTTCAATGCATGCTTGTTTAAGTTAAGCCTTGAAATTAATTTGTAAAAATGATTGACCAAACCCAGGCTTCACCTGATGCGCGTCTGAGGCTCACTCATTTCTCAAAAGATCAAAGGCGCCGACTTGCCCGCAAGAGTGCGCTGTAGTATAACCGGGCGATCCTTTGTTTACATTAGTTAACGTATTATTTCTGCTGTTAGGGAGGTCTAAAGGGAAGTTTTTTCTTTCTTTAATGTAAAACTTCATTGATATGGTTAACCAATGAGTAGTACAGGGCGAATTGATGCCGGAACGGCGTATCAGTTCTGTTTTTCAGGGGAATTTTTTTTTTCTTTTCAGGTAAAGCTAGTCCCAACTCAATATTCAACTATTTCTCATTGGCTTTCGCTTCTGGCAAAATATACGATTCATCCCTGAAGCCTATGCCCTTTTTTAAATTAAATTAAATAAATACTATTTGCATTATTTTGGGATTACGCAGGGCCTGATTACCGCATCCTAGGCCAGGGCCTGATGCCCCCTCTTTCGTAGGGGCAAAAATGTTTTTAAAAACTTATGAATCGCAATGAAAAATCATGTATTTTTGTGAAAATAATCAAATTTCTCTTTTGGATGAATGTTAATTAAACATTATTTTAACATTATTTCGCTTTGACTGAAAGTGATGAATACAAGGGCGCCTTCAAAGCATTGTGAGCCTTGGGCCTCACGTTTAGTTAGTCGGGCCCTGGGATTACGTCTAACATTTTTGAGACATTTGAAGTGAGTTAATATCGAGAATGGTTTAAACATTATTCTTCTAGGAAGGAATCCTTGTTATTTATAAATTGTCTTTTACTGCATATTTTAAAAGAGGTATTTAATGGCACAATCGGCAAGATTTTAACAATAATCATTTTATTTAACAATAACGGTATGAGTGCAATACATATTTTCTCTTTGGATATTATTTCGTTATAGGCACGTCGCTTGTTTTGGTGAGTTTTCTCTCTACCTTGGCGAAAACTAAAAAAAATTACACTTAAAAATTTACACACTTTCAATTTTATGACTCAGTTAACTTATTCAGCTGATTATGTCACGTAGTGATGGAGAACTTAAATTGATTTGGCGAAATATTTTAACGAGATTTCTGATGTTATTTTAAAAGCTCGTTTTTTATTTGGCGAATTATTTTACTTCGTTTTGATTAAAAATCCAAGAAAAAGACAAAATAGCATATTGTTTCGACAAATAAATAAATTAGATCATCGAAAGGCATTCAAAGTTTTATTACATAATCCTCCCATTAAATGAAACGAGACACGACTCGACATTAAAAGTAACGACATTTGAGTAAAATGTAGAAGAATCCGCTAAACAAACTATGTTTGACAATAAAAAAAAAACTTCATTTTATTGAAACCAAAAAACCAAATACGGGGGCAACAAATAAAATGAAAAATAATCGCCAAGATTTTAACTGCATCGTGACGCACATATGTAATCCTTTGGCGTCACAAAACTTGACAGCATTATATTTCTTGCCATTTAATACTCACATTAAAATCGTGGGGTAATTATCTCGGCACGAACATGGCGAAAACTTTTTCTATTGCTAAAATTGTTGCCGCAAATGTTTATTCTTCTAAAATTTCAATGGAACTTTTATTGTTTTTTAATTAATTGATATATTTATTTGGCGAATTATTTTTTTTCGCTTTAATTGATCTTCGACTAGATTACCGTAACGTGGGTGCTTTTTAATACTGTTTAATTTGGAAAATTATATAATTTGGCAAAAATTTTTGAAACGCGCCAAATGCTTCACGTATGTTAATTTTTTCAATAATTTTTACTATAATGATGCTTTTTTTTCTAAATGCTGGAAAATAGGTATATGTAAAAATCTTTAATTAAAAAACTGCCATCTTTTCATTTTTTGAAATTTTTATTGGCATGTTTTTCCTGGTCAACTCATTGTTGTTTTAATGTACTTTTAAATGATTTAAATTTCTTGTTCTTTAACATACAACGTTCTCCTTAAAGACATAAATTGTAATGCATAATGATCGATACTAACGATCAGTTTCATGGATAAAATTTTATTTAATATGTTTTCTACGTATTTTTCTCTTAAAACAATTGCATCTCTGTGCATTTTTGGTGAATTTTGTTAGTTCTTATTGTGAAAAAATAAAGATATCCAAACGAGTTATTCACCAGTTTTAGAATATATCTTTAAAAAATAACTGATTTTTCACTTCAACTTTAAAGTTAAAAAAAAAAAAAATACTAAAAGCTTTTTGAATGCTTCCATAAATATTATTATCAGTTGTGCTTGAGCAAGCCTATGTAATTAATTCTTGCATAATAAAACTAAAAAAATATTTTTCATCAATTCAATTTATTGAGCATAGTTCATATGTTTAAAAAACAGTATGGATTCGTGCGTAGGATGTTATGTTTGTTTTTATGATATTGCGCATAATATCAACAGAACAAAATTTTCAATGAACCTTTTTATAAATTTAAAACAGAAATTAGCCCTCCCCCCCCCCCCCACCAAAAAAAAGAAAAACAGCATAACCAAAACATTTCACTCACATACGTTTTCAAACAGCAAACTTCTTTTTCGCTCATTTGAAATTGTTATTTAATGTATAAATTGAAATAAATAAAACAGGATCACTATTCAATATTACTAAATCATATTTATATTTATTGAAGCTTTGTAGTTACATCACTCAAATAATTTTGAAAATGCTTCATGCGAAAAATGGAATAGTTTATCACAAAAATGTTTTCATTAACAGAATTTTATATTGATTTAATTAGTGCTAGATAAACACCTTCCTCAACTTATTATACTCATGTGATTTTGTTTTGACACTTAATATTTCTTGAAAACAAAGTTACATATTTTTTCACTTTTAACCTAAAATAGCTTTTCAAACATTTTTCTTGAAGAAGAAAAAAATCCGCTCTAAAATTAAATCAAACACTTTTGAACTCAATTTTGAATATTCACTTTAAAAATAAAGTTATCTGATGTTTGTATTGTTAAAGTTGCCTTAAAATCCAACAGATGTCGCTGGAGTCTGACCAGATTTTTTGTTTGATTGATTGGTTTAACTTTTATTGAAATGACTGAGCCTGATAAGACGCGTATGAAGTGAAGCTTTGACCAAACTAATTTTATAATTACTATTATTTTTCATTGTTTTTTTTTTCGGCAACAATAATAAAAACAAACATGTTACTTCCGTCACACTGAAAGGTTCTGGATCAAAATGCCTGCGAAATTTTTTTATAAATTTTTCCCGATCCACGGGGCGTTGAGAAAAGCTGCTTTTAATGTTTCGCTTTCATTTTGTGTATCAACCGCAAAAGGGCCGACGAGAAGCCATATACCAGCCTGGTCGGAAACTGAAGGCCCGGCCTTTGAAGGAATGGGAGAGGCAGGGGCGTGCACAGGAGGAGGGGAGGAAGGACACCTGCTGGCCGGGCCCGAGATGGAAGGGGGCTCAATATTTTAAAAATGAGTGGTGAAATATAGGGGTAAACAATATGGAGGGGGCCCGTAAAAGTCATTTGTGACGGGCCATAAAATTTCTGTGCTCGCCCCTGGGGGGAGGAATCCTATCGTCGCTAGGAATCCGAGTGTCTCTTAGGCTCTCGGAGCTCCTGACCGCATAAAATTAATGACTTCAACTCGCAAAATATTCTCGCCAGATGGCAGCACGGTTTTTTATGATTTTTTTATTAAACAATTTTAACTGACAGTGAATGCGCAGGCTTGGTCGAGTGGTTACTTCGCTTTACATTCAACTTTCTATTGAATATGACAAAAGTCACGACCACTGACGCTGTCCTGCGTTTTGTTTTGACACATTTTCCCGGACTCTCACATTTTGCTTTCAGTGATATATCAGAGACTGAGATAGTTCATTAAAATCTTAAAATTACTTCGTTTTTGCTTTATTTGTCAGTGATTAGGATTTGCAGCAGATGAGCTCAAGAGTTCGATTCCCACTGTTGTTACATTTTACTTTGAATTTCGTAAGTGCTGAAACCAGTAAAGCGATGGGGATCTAAATTAATTGCTGCTTCGTTCTTTTAAAAAATGCCATGCGATTTAAAACTTTTCAAATTTTGTGATAAAAATGCCGATTCATAATCTCAAAATGCTTCATTTATAAAAAATGTCAATAGCTTTTTTATAGCATGTGTATTTTGACCAAAGAAAAAAATGTGAACTTTTTACCGATACACCAAGGCGTTTGTTAAATGTAAAAAAAAAAAAAAAAAATCAAAGAAAAAGAAAAAAATAACCACCTTATTTATGTGATTTCAAAAAAAAAAATTCCACATTTGAATTGTGAAATCAAGCACGGATACAAGGAGGGGAGGGGGGGCGATTCTCCTCCCCCTCCTTGAGACTAGTTAAAGAATTTTCCTCGCACCTGCAAATTTTTGGCACTGAACTATCGAAAACATAACTTTGCATTATGTTATTGGAAAGGAAGCTCGATGCTCTTCCCTGAAAAAGCTTCGAAATTGGGACGCCTAAAAATTAAGGGTCACCTCGTTTAATGTTAGGGAAAGGATGGGGTTCGGAACTTTGGCACTGAATCGAGATACGCTGTAAGGGGCAAGTTTTAAAAATCAATTGCCCTTAACTTGATAAAATTTCTGGATTTTCCCTTACTTGAAATATTTTGACTATTGTCGCATGCGAGAAGGTATGGAGGAGAGAACAACTTGATCTTTTTTAACTTCAATTTCAGGAATCAAGTTCAATATAAAATTAAGTGAACTAGTGATATGTAACTTTGTGCAAATCCACCAATTTTCTTAAATGTACATAATAAAAGTGGAATAAATGTATTGTATTAATGAAAATATCGGCGGGGTGTAGATAAAATAATTGCTTATATTTTAGAATAATATTTAGTTTAGTTCTGCAGCAGCTGAAATACGGATAAATTAAGAAATGAACAAACAACAACAAAAAATGAATGAATAAGTAAATAATGTTCATACATTCACTTATTTTGGCTTTTTCAAAATAGTCTTTATATTCAAACAAATGAGATTCATTTTTGAAAATTTGTTTTTCTTTTACTTTTGTAACTTTAAAGAAATCTGAGTACAACTAGTTTCAAGTTAAAATGAATTAAAAAAACAAAAATCTGGATCACGAGGGGGGGGGGGGAGTTCTGCGAAGAGGTACAACCGATTATAAAGCAAGGGTGAGCAATCAAAGCTTTCAAATGTTCTACAGATTTATGAAGAAGCTCTGCAGAATTTCTGGAGACCTTCAACTAATTTGAAGAAATCGAAACTTGAAATTTTTAGAACAGAATATCCTTGAATTATCAGCGATTTTGTATAAAAATCACTTTTTTTTTTCGTGTGAAAATGTCGAGTTTTGAGCCGAAAAAGAATCATTTCGGAGACCTTTCGATGTACTTCTAATTCGGAAAAAGAAAAACTAGAATTTCTTTAAAAATGTGTCGTCTAGTTGACCGATCTCTCAAATATCGGTTATTATGAGTGCTCTTTCTTCTCACGTCATGTAAAAAAAAAAAAAAAAAAAAAAAAAAAAGATGATGAAGAAATCTTGTACCTTATAATCAACCTCCTGCTTTGTTAGCTTATTTAAGTTCTATTGCATTACTAGATGACGCCACTAGCTTTGGCAATTACAAAATAAGATGAAAAACGAAATCGCTTTCGCGCAGGCATAGCCAAGTTGTTATTCCCCTCTCAATTTGCTTAGCCCGGTCAAAATAGACCAAAAAAAAGCGAAAGTTCAGAAAAATTCCCATAAAGCTGAAAATTGGTACAGACCTTAAGAACATCATTATATATGAAATGTCAAAAGCAGGGACGTGGCGAGAGGGGGGTGAGTGGGGTGCGACACCCCCCCAGATTTTTTCGACAGTCGGCATTTTGGACAAATCAGTCGGCAAATGTTGCAATTGTATATGAGCAGATAATATTTTTTTCTGCATATCGACTTTTGAGGGGACAAATATGCCGAGTTATAAAAGGAACATGAAATGTACCATTTGGCATTTTATAACGATTTTGCTCGAGTCGGCATTTGTGTAAAATAGGAAGAGCAGCAGAATTTAAAGAGGAAGGTAATGTTTACAGCACGCGGCGCAGCACTGGACTAACTATTGCCTTTTTTATTGAACTTAGAATGAGACACGAAAAAGGGCCTTGAGGGTAAGCCCTGCTTGAGGGGGTCGGGCATCCGATCATTGTCTAAGAAGACGAAACCGCATAATAAGGTGTGTATTGGCGTAGCCTACTAGGATGCAACGCTGTTTTAGGCAATGGCATTGGACTTCGAAACTGATGATTCCTCGAATGAATGTGCTGATACAGATCTTTTTACTTGAGGGGATGAGGGCTTTTATGGCCCTTTTTCGAGGCTGACCTTCGTTTCTCCTTTGCAAATAGAAAATGGTGTACATGACCAAGCATACTTTTTCCTTTTATTTCACTGACCGTGTTTTCTTTCGTTCTTTCCCCCCATATTTCCTTCCAGTTTGTACGTAGTTGTTCCATAACGTTTTCAGTCAATTAGGTAATTTTAGAAAGCTTGTGATTTTTTTTTATCGATAAAGAACTAACTATATAAAACATTTGATATACTACATCATGTTTTTCTTCCCAACTCTTGAAGTCTTGAGTTCTCGTCTTCAATCAATGAGGAAAACATTATTTGTGAGTATAATATGTATTTATTTGTTAGAATTGTTTAGCGCTCATTATTTCAAATAATACAAGCTTGAAATAGCAATTTTGTACGATTTTTGTGTATTCATTAGTCAAAAGTTAAAATACGTAAGTCAAAAAAGTATAGTCCTGAAAAGAGAGAGAAAAAGATACTCCTTTTCATTCACACAATTACAGAGACGGAAAATTTGTTAATTCATTAGAAACTTCCTTTATAAAATTATCCTTCATAAATGCTTGTAACTTTGCTTTTTGATACTAAAATGAATATATTGCTGATGCAATTTTGATGAATCAGTACATAAACTAAAGAAAATTCATTTGATTTTTTTTAACTTTAACATTTGCATATTGTATCTGAACTAGCATTCATACAGCACTAATTGTTTTTATATACGAACTGTCGATTAAATCTAAACCTAATGCAGGAGTTTACTAAGGTAATTGACAATATTTAAATCATCAGCTTGAATAACTATTCCAAAAATAAGAATTGTCCCGTAAAGTCATGCTCTTACTTTTATTGAAAAGAAAAAAAGGAGGGGGGGGGGGGGGGGGTTAAAGAGGTCAGTAAATTTCCGCTTTAAATATTCATTATTGCTGTTGTTGTTATTATCATGTATATTATTTCTCAAAGGTGTTTTTTGTTAGAACTTAGAACACATTAACTCCCTCAATACTTTATTAACTTCATAAGTAAGGCACCGTTTTAAAGGTTTTTTCACCACTTTCGAATAAAAATAAAGAAGCAATTAACGCAGTTTCGTTGTTGGTTTGAAAAAACCGACTTATTTTGTCTTTTATTACGCATTGCTTCAATGCATAGCATCCTGAAATGGAGAACCAATAGCTCAGTTGGTTAGAGCGTCATGCGAAAAATGCGAAGATAGTGAATTCGAATCTTTATAGGTGGAAAAATATCGTTTTAAAAATTTATTTTCTTCAGCACAATTCTATATTTATTTTTATTGATTCTAATCACTAATTGAAAATTTAGGTTTTTTGCAAAGAAATTTCAAATTAGGTGCTGAAAAAAACTTGCGTTATGCACCAAAAAAAAAAAAAAAAAAATACACATAGTAATTCTAACCTTGACTTGATGATATTTTGTAGAAAATTTAAAGCTTTTTGTTCTGGATATTTTTTTTTTTTTTTTCACGCAACGTTCATGATAGTTGAAAGAAAACTTTGAAATTGAACCATTTTAAGAAATTTTTACTATTTAGGTACAGATAAATTACTCTCTACATTACAGTAACATCAGAGTCACATACAGATTTTTCCCGAATGAAGTCCACCGTTAAAAAAAAATCCTGAAATCTTACGGTAAAAGTTACTGGCATCCATGCTGCCATTAACTTTTACCGTAAAATCCTATTTTACTGTAAAATTTTACGGTAGAATGAACGAGAGTAAAAAACGCAACATGCGAGCAG
The DNA here is from genome assembly GCF_026930045.1 of Uloborus diversus. Classification (NCBI taxonomy): domain Eukaryota; kingdom Metazoa; phylum Arthropoda; class Arachnida; order Araneae; family Uloboridae; genus Uloborus; species Uloborus diversus. The sequence goes on from NC_072735.1 coordinate 115,270,160, forward strand.
CAGGTTTGATTTCGGGACCTTCGTATTGGCAGGCGACTTCGATGACCACCATACCAGTTGGGACACATCGAGTCAGGGGAAATACGGTGTTATGTGCTTCGTACTGTAGGTTACGTGGTGTATCAGTTGGCGATGCAGTCGTTAATTTTTTCGGTACAATTTTTTGTAATTTTTTTCTGTTACGTAAACATCCCATTTTACAGTAATATTTACCACAAAAGTTTCCTGAATTTTAATACTGTACTCGAATGCATGCTCATGAAATTGCACACAAATCCTTTTTTTTATTTTTTTATTTCTTTTTTTTTCTTTCGTGGAAACCGGTAGTCATCGTAATCCTGAAAAACTTGTCAGCATTTCTTTATTTCTACTTGCGTAAACCAGTAGCAGAAGCAGCGTGACGTTACAACCGTCGCAATTATTTGAGGAGGCCTGCAGACTTTTTCTGAATTAGAAAAAAAAATTAAAAAATTCCGCTTTTTGCAAAATTTTCTCAAATTTTAAGCAGAAAAATATAATGAAAAAGGCGCCTAAATCTTTGTAGGTATCCTCAGTGGCTATAAGATGTCAAAAGCACTTGCTTCCTCAACTACCTGTGCCTCAGTTTTCTATATTATTTTGAAACTTTTTAGCCTTCGTTTCGTAATTTTTTAATTTAGCATTTTATTTTCAAGCATTCCTTTTTGCTTATTCAATCATTTTAAGTGTTACGACTAATCTCAAAAGCTGGTCTACGTTGCAGATTACTTTTGGTTTTTTTTTAATCTCCGTAGCAGATTACTGAAAAAAAATTCTGGTACCGCATTGCGTAATACTAATGTTTTTTTTTAAATCTAAATTAATTGTTGTAATTTTGCAAGCTAGTCTTGTTATCCCGAAACAAGTGGAAAGGAATGTATTAAAATTCAAAAACCATTTCTAATACATTATCAAAATGAAAAAAATTATCCCTCATCCTTTATTTGCGATCGCCCTTTTGGAAGGTTAAAACAGAAGTAGAAAAGTTTAAAACTTGAATCAATCGAAAAATAAGAACATAATCAGAAATAACCCAATATTTTTGAATTTTAGACAAGACAAAAAATTCTTAGGCGGGAAATATAAAAATACTGAACATTTTGAAAGGGTAAAATTAACATTATATATTCCAAAATTTGTTCCAATTTCCATAATGTTAATTTCACGCTTTAAAATGTTCAGTATTTTTATATCTCCCGCCTAAGAATTTTTTGTCTCGTCTAAAATTCAAAAAATTCAAAAATATTGGGTTATATATATATATATATATATATACACAGTGCTGAATTTGCCTATAAGCTAAGCAAGGTATAAGCTAAGCTTAGGGTCCCCCAACTACCGAAAAATTGCATGATGAAAAGAATACCTAAAAAAATGATTTTAATTTCGCGTGCTTTAAAGCCTTAAAAGTAGCAGCAAATCTTGTATTTTAAAATTTTAACAAATGGGGGGAATGCCAAAATATGCCAAATTCACATCCTTACTGAATCCTGCAGCAAAAATGTACAAATCATGGTTCTCACTTTTCTGAAACATATTGATTGAGATAAATTTTCGTAACTCATATGCGTCATATTTTTCTATTTATTTAATTCCGAATTCAGGATTTTGGAAGTTCTTTTGTTGTTGTTTGCTTTTATCTTTCTTCTACTGCATCTAGTATACCAGTTTAGCACGCAAAAAAAAAAAAAAAAAAAAAAATACAACGCCGAGGTGGAATGATCGGTAAAGCGCCAGGCTCGTAACTAGAGAGTTCTGAGCTCAATACCAGCCGGTCGGAGATCCTCCGTGTTTACTGATGATGACTGGGGCACGTTAAATATATCGCAGTTATAAAAGTCCTCCATGTGAGTCAATACCTCTGGGGATGCTGAACCAGGAATTATTCGTCTTCAGGTTTGGTTCTAAATTTCGAATTGTTGATAGACTTTGCTTCCATCTATCGTTTGCTGTCTCAGCTTATTCAGACTTCCACCTAAATGGTTCTCGTTAAAACGGAAGCCGTCCCTCACTGCCTTAAATCGACTAGCACTTGCTACTCGAGCTCGGTGGTCCGAGTGGTATTAGCATTAGTATCAACAAAATTATTGCTCTACCTCTTTTCTTTTTCGTTCTCTGCCCTACTTGTAATAGAAAAAAAAAAATTTTGAAAAGAGAAATCGATACATGCATTTTTTAAACTTAAAATGGGTGATTCTTAAAAAGTTAAAACAATTCTATAAAGCTATACAATCAAATATTAAAATGTAAGAGACTGAAAGGTACAAATTTAGTGTTTTCAATAATTTTAATTGTTCTCGACTTTTTGAAAATAATTAATTGAGTCCCTAAAACTTTTTGGAAAGCGCTTCAGTTTTGTTTCTTATCAAGTAACTATGAATTGCCCAAATTGTGTATTGTCAGGATATTACGTTCTTGTTACATGTTCTCCAAATCTGTACACCATTTCGTTTAAAGTATTTAATACATTTTTTACTATTGATCTTATTATACTTAATTCAACGTTGTGTTTGTCGGTGGTTTGATGGGATGCTCAAAAATGAACTATACCGAAAGCCGATGTAAGCATGTTACAATGCATTATCTTTTCTTCTTCCTCGGTCTTCTTCTCTGTCAATTAATGTCAACGATTTGTAGTATCAAAAACAGTTTTTATTTTGAATTATCTTTCGTTGCTAAATAGTGAAAACTTTTAAAAAGTATATTTTGCTTATTTTTTTCCTGATATTTTTGTAGTTCCAAATACCCCTTATAAGACCTCAAAATGTAGAATCTCCGGTGGAGGAACCACTGGACCCCCTAAAATTGGGGGTATCCCTGCATCATTCTCCTGATATCCTTCCTCTGACAACATCAATCGGGAAAAGACAGAAGGAAAAATAAAAACAATAAAAACACATGTATCAGTGGAAAGAAAAGCATTGATTGAGAGAAGAAAAACTTTAAAAATGCCTGCCTTTCCCACCTTTATAAAAATTATCTGAACTACAAAAAAGCACCCCCCATGCCTAAAACAGCTTTGGATGTGGTTAAGTCTGAATCCGGCTATATATATATATATATATATATATATATATATATATATATATATATATATATATATATATATATATATATATATATATATATATATATATATATATATATATATATATATATATATATATATACACAGTCGGCAAATCTCATCATTCGAGTCGGCAATTTCAGAATTCTGCACCCCCCCAAAGGTAAGGAGCTCGACACGTCCCTGGTCAAAAGTCCTCATCGATCCGAGTGGAGCTAAAAATTTTATGCAAGGTCAAAGGTCAAAAAATCAATTTTTCATATATATCTCTTAAACGATAATTGTTAGCGAAAAAATGGAGGTTACAAAGTCTGAAAGGTATGCAATTGTGTACAAACAAGTGGGGATTCCGAGGATGGGTCATGGGGGTCATACCTTCCACCCTAAAGCTACTAAATATAGGTTAAAATGGCATTGAAGACATATTAAAAAAAAAAAAAAAATTCCCTTAAACCCCTTATTTGTACCCCTATTTGGTACTTTGACTATGAAATTAACACAAATATAGTTAAGGACGACACTAAAGTGAAGTGTCAGAAGTCCCCATCGATCCCGGTGGAGCTAAAAATTTTATTCAAGGTCAAAGGTCAAAAACCGATTTTTCGCAACTATCTCTTAAACGGTAAGTGTTATTGTAAAAATAGGGGATACAAAGATTGAAAATTAATAAATAATTAATAGATAATTATGCACAAACGGGAGGGGATTCAGCGGATGGGTCAAGGGGTCATACCCCCCCTCTCCCTAAAGCGATAAAATAAAGTCTAAAACTGCAGTTCAAGGACTCAAATTTCTAAAAATTCACCCTAAAATCCCAATTTTTGTCCAAATATTGCACTTTGATTATGAAATTACCATAGAAAATAATTAGAGACATCATTATAAACGAAATTTCAAACGTTCCCAACGAATCCCATTGGAGCTAAACGTTTTATTCAAGGTCGAAGCTCAGAAAATCAATTTTTCACAAATATCTCTTAAACGGTAAGTGTCTTAAAATAAAGGATACAAAGTTTGAAAACTATGAATTTATGTACATACAAGCGGAGATTTAGAGGCTGTGCCTTGGTGGTCTTACCCCCCAGCCCTCCTCCCCCGTAAGCGACAAAATTAAAGCTGCATTTTGATGACATATTTCATTGACCTTAAACCCTCTATTTGTGCCCTAAAATTACTTTGATCCCTTTCTGCAAAACCAGAAACTGGATCTGCCCTAGGTGTTAAAAAAGCCCAATATTTGTGCCCCCCCCCCAATAAATGATAACATTCATAATGTATCGCAGCTTTTGAAACTTGGAAATAGTACTGAAGCTCCTTTTCTTTCTTTCGAGTGACCTCGAGAAACTACACTTGACCGCTATGCCTATCCCCTCTTACGATTCACACCCCCCCCCCCCTTCAAATTGAAAAGATCAAATTGCATTCAGGAGAGAGTGGATGCGCTTAGATTCCTTTGTATGAGCAAAGTCAGTCGCACAAGTCGTGCTCCTATTAACAGGGAGTGATTCTTTGTTGTGAAAAATCGGGTTTATTGATACTATTTTTAATATGAATACGTACCCTTAACAAATAATTCTTCAAAGATGCCGCAAGATTGCTTCATTTTCAATAAATCTTTGACTGACGGTGAAATTGTTACTGTTGAACGCGGACTAAAATCTATAATTGATTCAAGTAGTGCAAGGAACGATGGGTTTTTTGAATACTTGAAAGACAAACAGTCGGTGGATCAGTTCATGTAGTGTCGCAAAATGTACACCCGAAAGTGGGCATTGAGGCAGCTAAAAGACAACAAGAGACAGAGGCCAGTACATCTCTGAGTAGTCCACCTCGTACTAGAGTCCTATCAGGTGAGACAACATTTTGTTTTAAAAACTGTTGCTTATTTTGTGGTGATGAAGCAAATGAAGAGACTGAAAAGAAAAAACAGCAGAATATACGGTGTAGAATTTGTCAAGTTGCTACTCTTTCCTTTAAAGATAATATTCTAAAGATTGCACATAATCGTTCAGATGACGTAGCAAAAATTGTTATTGCACGCATACAATATGAATACGATTTAGTTGCTGCTGAAGCGGAGTACCATTCTAATTGCTACACTTGATTTCTAAAGCGTTCTGTAGGTCTTAAAGCAGGTCGTCCTGAAAATCCCGCTGTTACTATGGCGATGACAGAAATATTTGATTATATTGAAAATAATGATGATTGTCAGTTTTCACTGTAAGAACTAAAAAATATTTGTAAAACTGAAATCCCAGATGATAAAACAATCAAAAACAGATTAAAGTTAAGGTATGGCAATAGAATGATTATAACCGAGAAACGTGGAAGTTTAGCAATGATTTGTTTACACTCAGCACGATATACTGAACAAAGCTTGGTACGAAAATAAAAAAAAACAGCAAAAGAGGAAAGATTTAGGGCACTAAAGACTGCGGCAGAAATTATTCAAGAAGATATCCAATCTGTCGTGTGCGACACTAACAATTATCCCCCGCCATGTCAAATGTTTGAAAATATTAATAGTGACATTCCGGACACATTGACTTATTTTTTGGAGCAAATTATCTTAAAAAGAAAACGATCTAAATTGGAACATTTGAAATTAATATGTACTAGTGTCAGCCACTGTATTATGGCAGCTGTTCGTCCTAGATCTTTCATCTCGATATTACAATTGGGTCTCTCAGTTTTTTTTCATCGACGATTTGGATCTAAACGTTTGATACAAATTTTCTCGTCTTTTGGTTTAAGTGCTTCGTATAATGATACTATGGCGTATAAGACGGCTACAATTTTTAACCATCAGACACATCTTGTATCACCAGAAATCGGGACATTTATTCAATACGCAGCAGACAATGCTGGTATTAACGTGCGCACTTTAGATGGCCATAACACTCTACACATAATGGGCATAATCCAAATTATTACTCCTAGAAGTTCAGTTTTAGCAGAAGATCCTTTATCGCGAATGAAACAAATTATTTCAGCGAAAGATTTTGCAGAAAAAGCTCATATTCCAACACAAGAGTACCACAATAATGGTGTAGTAGGATATAGTAAAATAACTGCTCAGAATTTTGCTTATGAAAGTGATACAACTTCTTTCTTACTCCGGATAATAGATTTGTTATGGTTGTATGGGAAATGGAATAATTTATCGCTATCAGGTTGGAACGGTTATATTGAAGGTTTAACAAAGAATAATATGGATTTTTCAATGTCTAGAATTTTGTTCTTACCATTTATTCACCAACCTGCAAATGACTACAATAGTATATACACTACTTTACTTTGTGCTTTGGAGAGTACAAAGCATTACCTGTTACTTTTGATCAACCTTTGTATGCAAAGACTAGAGAAATTGTTGCTGCTGCACCTGAAGAATCTGATTAGGGATAATAGGTACTGAGAGGCATCTTATATCCGTTAAATAAGGGATAATGTTGTACTTGTTTCACCATTTTCACATAATTTGAACCAGAAAGAGTTGAACTTCATATAAAAACGTCTTTTCAACATATTGTATAATTTACAAATTAATAATGCGCTTTTTATAATAACAGTTATGTTTTGAAATAATTGCAAAATAAAAAAAAACATTTTTTGACCTTTGACCGTGCATAAAATGTTTATATTAAGTGGGATCGATGGGGATTTTTTATATTTCATTTATAATTGTGTATTTTGTGTCTCTGCCAATTTTCAGCTCTATGTGAATTTTTCCGATTTTTTAAGTTTTTTTTGTTTATTTTGACCTTTGACCTTCCATAAAATTTTTAGTTCAAGTGGAATCGATGGGAATTTTTCATATATCATTCATAATGATGCATTTAAAGTCTGTACCACTTTTCAGCACTGTATGAATGTTTTCAATTTAAAAAAAAAAAAATTCAATTTTGACCTTTGACCTTGCATAAAATTTTTAGCTCCACTCGGAACGATGAGGACTTTTGACATTTCACTTATAATGATGTTCTTAAGGTTTGTACCAATTTTCAGCTTTATGGGAATTTTTCCGAACTCGAATGTCTATTTTGACCTGGCTATTTTAAGCAACAGGGAAGACCACTCACGCAGTCTTACTGTTTGTTCATTTCCATTTTAATCAAAAATCGACATTTTAGAACTTTTTGAGATCAAAATGTTTCAGATGTTTTTATGCTCGTATTTTTTGCTCTCTAAAATCTAAATGTAAAACAATATTTCTCTTCAGACAGAAAACTCAAATGCAAAAAATTTTTCTTTTTTTTTCCTTCCCTTTTTTTTCTTCGATATCACGAGCAGACCCGTCGTTTTGAATTTTTCTAGAGAGAGGCAAAGAGAGTATACTCACAGGACCTAATTTCTACGAAAAGAAGTGCAGGAGCCCTCTAGCCTATAGAAACTAATTTGATGTGTAAATTGCTTAAATTCTGTCTAATGTGTCAGAAATTCATGCAACAAAAACCACGTCCTTACTTCAAACTTCCCCCACTTTTTAAATAAATATAACGAAAATAGATGTGAGAGAATGAAAAGCAATAGAAAATGAACGACTGTAATAGGACACGGGTTCTCAAACTTTTTCGACTCGTGGCACCCTGAGACGAGATAGAACTTTCTCACGGCCCCCAGTCCATCTGAGGTAAGTGCACCAAATAAGAACACCCCAGAAGTTCATAATCCAGTACCTCACTCATTTATTACAGAATTGGTTCCAGCTTTTACATGCTCACCAGATATAACTCATAAGAACTAAAAAAAAATTTAAACAAGTGAAAATTTAAGTTTCAGTAATGTTTTTCAGTAGTTTTAACAAACAAAGACGGTTTAACCTTATGAGGAGCATAAATTAGACTTCAAGAACAATAAATAACTGTTTACATAATAGCAACCTACAGTGATCTGTGTAGAAACGAAACTTACTGTGAAATAAGGTCAGACAGTTCAGACATCACTTTTTTGTAATAACTTTTGCTACCTGGTTTCTGCTGCCTGGTAGTTGATAACACGTTATCATCAGTTAATAATTCTGAGTACGATGAAGTCATGAATTAGTAAATTCTTACTATTCAAATTCTACATCAATGAGGGAAAGACCGTATTAGTGTATATGACCTTATTTTGCACACCCGCCTAAAATATATAGTGAAACCATGGACACTTATCGCGGTACCCCTCGCCTCCGCCCACGGCACCCAATTTGGGAATCCTTATAATAGGAAATCAAATTTGAGCATGAAAAGTGCGCTGAAAAATTAATAACATAGAGAACGCTGTGACAGATAAGAACGTACTGATTTTTTTTTAAAATATGTTTTTATAACTATAAACTTAAAATCCACCTTTTCTCCTATTCATGTCGTAGTGGCGCACGCTTTTGAAATATTTGTGAAATAAAATTTTCTTCCAGCTGTTTCAATGAGAAGCGAATGTGTGAAAATAATTGCTTTTTCTCTTCAGCACTTGCTCATATGACTAATTATTTTGAAAATAAAAATTTCCATTAGTGAAATCCAATTCATTAATATCCTGTACAGTTTTCGCCAGTAGAGAACTGAAGTCTTTTATTTTATCGTTTTAAAATTTTAACAAAAACGAAATTTGAAAAAAAAAAAAAAAAAAAAAATCACAAAAATGATTTCAGAAAAGAATTGACGATATTTTCTATGTCATGAAACATAGTCAACAACGAATGGTATTGTAAAAACAAACAACGAATAGTATTGTAAAATGCCCACAAACAAAGCAAAGTATTAATCTAACGCGCAATTAACATAATTTTAGTAGGCTACTATTAAAGATTTATCAGGAAATTTATCGGCGTTTGTCGCGAAGTTGCGACAACATGTTTGTCATCGAGCCCCTTCTATTCTAGCTCTCAATAAAAATTGAATGAACTCTGTAAAAGTTGTTTTCCTGCTCGAGCAGTGATGATGCAGGGAAACCATATCTTCTCACAACAGTATTTTCTTTGAAATATTCAGGTGATACTAATCATCACTTGTTCAACTTTTCGTAACCATTCAATTGCTCAAAGCTTTAAATAAAAGTGAAAACAGATAAATGAGGTGCTTAATGTGAAAGTCTGCTCATTTTTTTTTTTTTTAATAAGAGAGACAAGAAATATTTCACGCTCTGGGCTCACTAAATTTTTGCAAAGGAATTAATTTTCGTTTGAATACGACATCATTTTAGCTTTTTTTCTCAAGTAAAAAGAATGTATTTTCTAATTATTTACAGAAAAACAGAATTTGAATTGGGCAGGATTTGAAGTAAATCTTTTTTTTTTTTCTTCTTTTTCTTTCCAAATTCCAACAACTAAACTCATTTGGTATTTCAACTAAATGCCATGTATTATCCTAGAGTTCAGGGATTCCCAAAACTTTTTTGACTTTCTGTCCCTCTTTGAAGAATTAGAACTATCTCACGGCACCCCATTCTACCTATGTTACTATCGTAGGCCTGCAGCAGCACAGGGTTCCACGGCACCCACTTAACCCCTGTATTAGCTCAAAAAATCTAAACTATGAGTTTCTTAACCAATCTCGTCATAATAATGCTGTAGATGGTGTCCTGCGTTTTTAGTGGCCGTTCAGTAAGTTAGAGCTGATTTTGAAATAAAAGTGGTTTTGGGCAGCGGTTTTCGAGTTCTGGAATTCGTTTCAAATTGCTGTGTAGCGTGATAGGACTTACAAGTAACAAATTAATAAAGAAAAAAACTTCGGAAATTTCACGGATTGAACTGGTTTAGTTACTGAATGCCACAAATCAATACCGACATTTATTGAAGTGAAACTTTTTATGCGAGAGCTTAGAAGTTTTGATCCTCAAACTTTGTGTGACGGAAGTGACGTAATTGCTTTTGTGCGGTAAAAAGTCTCACATGCGCTCTTCTCGCTTTCTTTATTTCGTGTAATCCTTAAGTTGCGTGTACTGCACTCAGGCGGCGCACAGTGCGGCAGCCTATCGACAAAAGTGGAAAATTACATTTTTTCCAACTTGTTTTACTTTATTAATCTTTTATTGTGACCTTAGTAAAACGGAATTTGAGCTTTTAATCATGTATCAAAAAAACAAAGGATAGAAATCATGTTTGAACAAGAGGCAGATCGCATTTCTCTATCAATGAAACAAGTATACCGTAGTAGGATATTCTTGAAATAAATCTAGATACAAAGCGCTCTTGAAACCAAAATGGAGTATAGGTAGGCCTGTCCGCTGGAGGGGTTCCAGGAGAGTCACTGGTTCATCAATTCATCAAATTGACAGGCAACCCTTCCCCCAATATAGTGCTTCCTTGAAACACAAATGTTTCACTTCTATCGTGTGTCTTTTATCAACACTATATTTTTCTCATTTTAATTTCTGTAAACAGTCAAAATTAAGTTATTAATGCAATTTCTGGTGTTTTCTTTTGCAGAATTTATTTGCTGTCTGGATTGCCGTTGCGTTGACCGTAGACTGTGCTGAGCAAGATGAGCACAGGGACTTCCAGTACAACTCAGTCGTAGACAGCCAGACGGGCAGATACAACTTTGCCTACGACACTGGAAACGACAACGAGATAGCCCATTCCTTGCACATGCAGTACAGGGACGCCAATGGCGTCGTACGAGGCAGATACGGTTACACAGATCCCAGGGGCAAATTACGAATGGTGGAGTATGAAGCAGGGCCAAATGGATTCGTGGCAAGAGGAGACGTGGGCCCGGACATGTTCCCTCACGACAATGCTCCTGAACAGACTACGGACAGCGGACCGCGTTCCTATTCAATGGCCCAACTTCAGACGAACGACTTCGATCTTGTCCCAAGACCAGTACAGATGGCAGGTTGGGATCCTGCCGGAGATCCTATGGGACAGCCAGTGACTGACTCTGGATCAGCTGCAAAATCGAACGAAGATAAAGTTGAGGAAGTTTTTATCAACGGCTATCCTTTGAGTCGAGCATATCCTGTTTTTCCTGGTGGCAACGTCACTGATGACGATGCTAATGTGACAGCATATGCGGTACCTCCTGAAGAATACGATGACAGGTATCCCAGGGTGTTCTTCTCGTCGGTAAGAAATGTGTTTAATAATTTTTACATTTTCTTAGCTTGTAATGTACTATTAAGAGATTCCACTCCCTGCTCGTTTCGTTCGCCAACCTGCATAAACCTTCGGGCCATATTAAACAAATGTAAAGAATATTGCAAAAATCGGTTATATGATTTTTTATTATCATGTAAGTGTTTTCGTTTCCCATATAATAAAAGCGTTGATATAATGCATATTTACATTAATAATTTATGCTGAAAATTTCTTTTTCCTCAAACCTTTGATACCAAAAATTTGCTCATCATGAAAAGCATTTAAAACCCTTTCTTTTTACATAACATATAGTTGTTTCTTAAAATATCTTTCTCTCTTTCCCATTATCCCATTGAAAGCATTGCTCAAAACAAATGGACATTTCAGTAATGAAATTTTTTTTCTATCCAGAGAAAAATTGTGTATAACAGCTCTACAAGGCTCGTGGAGGAGAAGAAATACACACACACGCGATTTGAAGAGTAGCACTATATAGAACATATTTTAGTTTATTAGTTTATAAAATTTTGAATTTTCTGTAATTTAAAGTTATTACACTGCTAAACATGGAACTGATTTTGGAAACGTGTTCACTTATTAATTTGTTATTTAGATCATTTATTTCCTTGTGTACATAAATTACAACCAAAGCAGTACTAAAGATAAAATTCTTAAAGAGAAAAAATGTTATTCAAATATACTTCTCAAATTTTTTTTAAGAACATCTGAAAGATTTTTGTAAATTATTTGTTTTGTTTAAAATAAGCCAATCTTTTAAAAATTACAATTCGGAATGAAGTATTATTATTGTTTATATATATATATATATATATATATATATATATATATATATATATATATATATATATATATATATATATATATATATATATATATATATATATATATATTAAGCAGTAGAATACACCGAGTTGTCTTTTCCCTCAAATAACAAGTTTTTACTCGAGCTTTTAACTTCTTTCGAGACAAACTCAAAAGGTAATTTAAAATTCTTACGGTTAAAATAAGATCCATTATATGCTAACTTTTAAGTATTTTCATACGAATGCAATAATTGCTTTAGAATCCAACATGTAATGATATAAGGGGGGAGGACTGAGCCATTTCCCCATATTACTGAAATTTTTAACAATTAACAATTTTTTTTTTAACTTTATAAATTTTAAATCATTTAGACTCCACTTTTATTTGTTGGAAACATTGCATTTTTTTGGTTTAATTTTATATTATTTCGACAGCACATGCTACGTGCAAGTTTATCCTTTTATTATGTCGAACTTCTTAGCTTCTTCTTTCGCGATTTACGTTTTTTCTTATTTTCTCATAACAACACAACACAAACCATATTGGAGAAAATACAAAGCTGCTGTAATATTTAAATATGACGTATTTTTATTGCATTAACTGTCAGGTCGTACAATGCATAATAATAAAGAGCGTTGTATTATCTGCAACTTTTGTTAACATACTAAAGCATTTGACGTACGGCTTTTACGCCAGAAACACAAATCTGTATTTGCATAAATCTTAATTCAAAAATCTTATTTTATTCCCCCCCCCCCTCTTTTTTTTTCCTTCAATTTAAAAAACAGATTGCAGCTTTTCTCCAGAACCTGCGGCACACCTCGCAGTGTCGCGCTGTTTCTGCTACCGAAGTTAGAAAAACACGCTTAATAAAGGACCGTGATGTAAACAATTTATTTTGAAATGGATTTTAAAAAACGTGATTTGTGTCTTTTCTAAATTAACCGATTTAATTTCACACGCTATAAACTATGACTTGTAACTAAAAGTAAAAATTCAATTTATTCTTTTGAAACGAGACCTTATGCACAAAGGTGTATTTTGTTTTTGTTATGAACTGGAAGAAAAAAGCATACAAATCTTTATACTGAAGTATTTCTTTCTTTTTATTTACTTCTGTATTTCTTTCTAGAACGAAAATGCCGGTGAAACAGAAAGCGAGAACTATGTCAAACGAGAAAATGAAATGCAAACCGAAATTGTACAAGGGGTCACTTCAAGCCCGTTGACAGTCAATAACATCGACGTGAATCCCGACGACATCAGGGCAGCTGCTAACGACCAGTTACTGCGAAGATCTGCAAGAGATGGAACCCCTGCTCGAGTCCAGCAGACCAGTCTTCCATACAGCTATCGAAACTATAGACAATCCCACGACCACGACAACGAAGTGCGTTATTATCGTGGAAGATACACTCACGACCACGACGCTGAGGCTCGATATCGCGCGCGACAAACCCACGACCACGATGCAGAGACACGATATCGTGGACGACAGACCCACGACCATGACTCTGAAGTTCGTTATTACCCTGCTTCACGTTACGTTCGTGGGAGGGGATACTGGATCAGACCTGCCCACACGCACTCGTCTGAAGATCCTCTGTATCACAGACGTGTGCATTCGTACTCCAGATATACTCCAAGAAGGATTTATTACAGGGATGATCACAGTATGGTACCACATGAGCACTATTCTTCTGCCTACCGAAATGAGAACGATAGAGATCACCAACATTCTGATGTCCATCTTTATGGAAGGTCTCAAAATTATGCTGCCGTGTATCCTGCTACTGTCAAACCTCGCCAACTCAAATACATCCCAGCGGATAAATACCATGACAAGTACTACTACTGGAGCAATGACTAGTTGGCAAACTAGACCTTTCATTCGTAGTACTTTAAGCCTTTGTTTTTATGACTGATTGAATATTTTTGAAGTTTGATTCGTGATGAAAGATTTAACATGTTTTTGATCATGCGTAGGTCGGCAACTATTACAGTGTGTTTTTGTAGAGAGATTGTAAATTTACCTGAAGTGGAAACGGACCCCTTCATTTTATAATAGGTAGGATCAGTGAGAACGCACCAGCAATAGAAACACTTTACTACTTGAATTCTTTCGCTGATCCTACTTATTACAAAATGAAGCGTTCTGTTTCGGCTTCTAGTTCATCCGCCATCTCTCTGTGGTTAAGCTGCCAATCGAAAGTGTTTCATTGAAAAAAAAAGAACATTCATTAATCTGAATATTTTAAATCAACTGCAGCTGCTAATTGAAGCTGCAGTGTGCTTGAACATTAGCTATTGCATAAAGTTTTTAGCCTCTAACGTGTGCACAACCTTTTCGTTACATCAGCTGTTTCTTTTTCATTTCTTTACTAACGGTGCGTTGCTCGAACAGTCGTCTAAATTCGAACAACTTTTACAAAACATTACTTGGAGCCTATATGTCAGTCAATACGCGTGATCTATGTGACGTCATGGTCCGGGGTGTGAAAATTTTAATCGCTGCTCCACAAAGTCATGAACTGAATTCCCGTTTTGCATTTTGTGCCAAATGATCAAAACGCCAACTTTCTTTTCTTCACTCACGTAAGCAGGTCTTACAGTGTAGCAACCACAACAGGAAAGAAGAATCAAAAAGCTTTATTGGGGGTTGTCCATAAATGATGTGACACCTTTTTTCAACATTTTTGACCCTCCTCCCCTTTTGGTCACAAAGTATCACCATTTATCACGTGTCACGCTACTTTTCCTAAACATATTCCTTTTTAAAAAGTACATGATGTCACACTTCTTTTACCTCCTCCCCCGTTGTCATAAACTGTCAACCCCCCTCCCTCTCTTAAACGTGTGACATCATTTATGGATAGCCCCTAAAGCAGGAAGACTTTTAACGAAATTGCTTGGGAGAAAGCCCAAAACTGTTTTCGACAATAGAATATTATGCAGCCCTATTTTGGATATTAAAAAATTTTTGAAAAAATACAAAAACAGTTTTTTTTTTTATGAACGGACAAACTCTCTTCCACTTTTTAAAAAAAATGTATTTAAACACTTTGACAATAAAGTTATTCTTTTCTTTCTGAGACTAATGTTTTCTGATTAAGATATATCCTTTTAAAAAGGCATGAAGCTTTTGATTACGATTTCATCACACGTATTTCTTTTAACTTATTACTTGCAAGAAGCATATCTTCTGCAGTTCAACAATTTCTTAACGAAAATGAAACTTCAAACTATGAAACGAAACCTTGTCGGTTGCACTCATTCCAGTTGTTTCATACTTTTTCATAACAGGATTAAATACCGCATTAATAGTATTCTCGGAAGAGGATTCGTCCCTGATAACCTTGAGAATTGCAAGGACGAATGCCAATGTCAGTTTTAGAAAATACTGATTGAAATATATCTTCCATTTGATACGTATACTCTAATGACCGAACTATTAATTTTCAACTGAAACCAAATCCGATTTTCTCAATTACCTGTCGCAAAACGCGCATTTAATTCCATTATGATATGGCAACTTGCTTCGATTCTCAAATGTGCTGTTGTGTTAATGATAACGCAAGCCTGCGGTGGGAGAATGTTATAGGCTTTACTAATGTGTACTTTTAAAGTTTGATTTGAAAACAATTATAAATTTTTTCCATCTCAGCAAGATTTTTTGTAACGAGAAAAATTCGAAAGTAACATAAGATCTAAAAATTGGGACTCAAAATCGAATTGAACACCCCTCTTGCGCCCTTTCATGATTTATTTGATTTTTAGCTCATGTCATTTTTCAAGAAAAACAATAGGGCTTCGGAATAATAGGCCCGGGCTGCATGTTTCAATCAACAAAAAGGTACTTTTATGATTTGTCTTATTTTTTGAAGCTTTATAAATTACAAGTTGGGAATTAAAGCAAAATTAAAAGTACCAAACATTTCTTTTATAAAAAAAAAGTATCTCGTAACTTCCCAGATGAAATGAAACTGAAATTTAAAGTACTAAAGCGTTTTGATTTTTTTACACTTAACTCAAATAAAAACGCTGCAAGGCCATTTCACGGAAAACGGTATTTTGTCCCGCATGTGATGCTTCATTAAAAATAATAATTTAAAAGGGTAATGAACAAAATTTTGTTGCTTAAGAAATCACAAACCTGTGTGTGACTTCTTAATAAAAAAGTTCAG
The DNA here is from genome assembly GCF_026930045.1 of Uloborus diversus. Taxonomy (NCBI): domain Eukaryota; kingdom Metazoa; phylum Arthropoda; class Arachnida; order Araneae; family Uloboridae; genus Uloborus; species Uloborus diversus. The sequence goes on from NC_072735.1 coordinate 115,286,316, forward strand.
TCATTACCTTTTAAAACTATTTCTTTTTTGTGGAATATAGGATAGGAACCGTCACATGCGGAACAAAATGACCGTTTTCAGTGAAATGGCCATATACGTACAGATTTTATTTTCAACGGTTCAAATTATTATTTGTCAACAAATGAGATATGTTTTCTTCACGTTGGAACCTTAGCTTTCAAAACCTACAATTAGTTTCCTCAGTATTAGAGCAAAAATATTACGAAACTAGAAAGTCGCCCGTCAAGGTATGACGAGTGAAACTGCTTCTACTCTTCATCATTTGAAAGAAGCAATTGCCTGTTTAATGATAGTTTGATAGTTGAAATTTTAACCCTACCTCCAGTGGATTAACCCTCAACTCCAGTGGATAGCATTAATTTTCAACCACTTTTTCCCTTCTTCATTCCCCTGAAATGACACAGTCTGACCAGTAAAACAGTTAAGTTACCGGATCGAGTTCAGCCTAGTCACAATAAAGGCTTTTCCTGCATGTTAAACATTACCAAAAACATATTATAATATTATCATGCCGTGGCGCGAGTTTCATTGTTGAAACTCGCGTGTTACTCAATTATTGGCTATTATTTATATGAGGATGCATACAGTAAACTGCAAGAGGTTGACTTTGCATGTTGCATGTCTAGCAGGTGACGCATGCAAATTAATTTAATTTCAAGCAACAAAGTTACATAATAAAAATAATACTATGTCCAGAGTATCCTTGTATCAAGTGTAAAGATTTCAGAATGTGCTTACTCCTGAAAATTAAAATACTAAGATCTATAACAAAATGTTGGCGAAATTATCGAGTCGAATTGTCCCGCACGTGACGGTAGAATGGTCCTGCATATTTTTCTCGATCCTTCGAAGGGCCAATATTTTTGGCACGTTCCGAAACAATAGAAAATAATTAGATCATGGATTGAGGTGATTAGAAGATAAATAGGAAGAGTTGTAAAAGCTTACACACCCTTATTTAAGAAGACATATTTGGGGGGGGGGGGGAGAAAAAAAACTTAATTCAACAGATGACGAAAGTCATGGCTTAATTTTCATGGGAGCAGAGCTCTTCTTCTTCTTTTAAATTTTATGTTAATTTCCTTATTATTAGACGGAATTCTGGTTATTTATCCGCTAAGCGAAGTTCTAAAGAGTATAGGACTTTCGCACTTCTTTATTAGAAACCAAGACCTGACGAAAACGGAAGATGTTGGAAGACTATTTTTAATAATATTTTTTTTTAATTTCACGTGCATCAAAGGTAATATACTTAATTGAATATGTCACTCTACCTTAATTAATATTCTGCTAACTACCTTCGACTAGAAAGCTTAGCTTTCCATTTTTTATTTCAAAAAAAAAAAAAAAAAAACCGTAAACGACTATCAACATGCTTTTATTAGCTGATTTAGAGATATTTGACATGAGGTGGAAAGCAATAGGGAAGTTTTTGATTTTTCAATTTTATTTTTATATGATAGAGTAACATGTATGAACATCATAGGTGAAAAAAATTTTGCGATACGATAAGTAGTTTTTTTTTAATTAATTTTTAAAGTTCAAGCGCCTGTGACGTCAGATGGCATAGGAAGTGACGTCCGATAGGAGAGAAACGCTAGTGGGAGAAATCGAAGAACGTGCATTCGACTTCGAAGATGAAACGTAAAAGGCTTATCTCCTCGCGTTTCTGGAACATTAAACCTCTCATCCTCTCGGAAATATTCGAATATCACCATTGATATTATTTGAGAAAGATTATTTAGATTGTGCTTTAACGAATCCGGCCTCCATAGTGTGTTCAAAAGGATTATTGAATTTCTAAAAAATAAAAATATCAGCGCGCTCAAAATGTCCCTGCGAAAACAAGGGATCTTCGGCGGAAGGCTGCCCATTCGCGCCCTGTGACGTAGGCTCGTGACGTTTCAGAAGAGCGCACTTTTGCGCGTGGATTTTTAAAAATTCATTAAAAATCAACCACGGTGTTTTAAAATTCGGCGATGGTGAATTTTTTAGTTTTGAGGGTCAATTAACAATATGCAATAGCCAAAATATGAACATTTAATAGGTTGCAACTTCCCTATTTTGAAAGGTTTTAGTTTCTTCCGTTTTTCGTTTAGATCTTCCGCTCACTATAGCTTGAAGGGGAGCAAGGGCGCCCATTTACAAAATTGTAAGGGGGGCTCAGATATTTTTACCATGGATTAGGAGGGTATTTTCTCCATGGAAACCGATTTCAGGACAGATTAGTGTCATTAAAACATTTCATTTTAAATAACTTATTCATTAATGGCTGGAGAATAAATGTTTTTACATTTTTGCAAAGAAAAAAGTACCGAAAACAAGGAAATTTCAATTTCAAAAAGGGGGGCTCTGCCCCCCCCTTTTTCCCCCCTATATGGGTGCCGTTGAAGGGGAGGACCTATCTGACATTTTCAGTTTGGGATACTTTTCTTGCCATCGAATTTTTGACCAATCAGAATTTCTTACTGTTTTTACTTGATCATAGTTGAGGTTTCTTTGATTTTATTTTCTGTGCCTATAATGCAAACTCCTTTTATGCATTGGGGCTTCCACGAGGGCCTTAGGGTGGTTCAAAGTTTTATTTTTCGAGTTAAAGTTCAGAACACTCATATATTTTTTATACTTACTAATAGTATTATACAGTAAAAGTTTTAGCTTCTTACTCAGATTTAAGAGCGTGCTCAATTACCCCTTAATTTAACATAAATAGTAGTATAGAGAATGCTACAAATTCAGAAATATTTAATTTCCACATCTGTTTTTTTATTATAATAATAATTATTATTTTTATTATTTTTTAATGTAAATAATTATTTTAATGCAATGTATATGCATATTGCTTGTGTATATTACAATATATAGCATGGTTTTTTCAGTTAAATGCATTTTTAACCCCCCTCCCCATAGGAGGAACTTTGAGGGAGAGGGTTTGAGCAACCCCTTTCAGTTGAAATAGGAAGCTAAAATTCTTCCAGTAAAAAACTATCAACAAGTCTAAAAATATTGCGAGTTGTCCCGTTATCTTGGAGAAACTTTTTTTTTTCTTTACATGTATTTTTGAACCACACTAAAGTACCTCCTCTTGGGTAATGAGTCCATGTCCCTCTGAAACGACTTTATTTTTACCCGGCTCTCTCGACTTAACACAATCCTCTTTAGACAAAAAGAACCCGCAGCATACAATATCCAGCCCCTGGATTTCATTTGAATTTTGAAGCCTTGAACTCAAATCACGTTTTTCGCAATTATGATTGCCACAGAAGCCATGTGTAGAAAGAAGAAATCCAACGAGCAGGATCCTATTGCAATTAGTGATCTCGAGAAACAAAATTTGAATTCAAGACGTCAAAATTCAATTGAATTCCAGTTTTTATTTTTGTTTTACTTATTTTGATTTATTATTTTTTTGTAAACCTTTGATTACAGGCTGTAAGAAATTATATGCTCTACGCGGTTACATTGCGCAACATTTGACAGGGATCCCAAGATTAATAACTGGGATCTCCATAATTGCGTAATGGGGCTTTCCGCGACTGCCTACTGCGCAGATGCATGAGAGCGCCTGAGTTCATATGGCTATATAGACAGTCGTGAAGGCATGACTGGAAAAAACCTCCTGACCGAATAGCAGGATAACTTTATGGCATATCTTTTGACCGCTTTTCGGCAAAATGGGCAACTTGGCTGCCAATCATGTATATTGTGTCAGTGAGTAGAAAAATAAATTAGTTTGTGTGTGTTGTCGCGAACATGGTCTCTTCAATTCTCTCCCTCTCCAAAAGTTGATTTATGGAAAATGTGAAAAAGAAGAAGTGGCGAAGATTATCTTCACGGACAATTGATTATAAAGTAGAACCTCTCAATAAGGGACACTAAAGGGAACGGAAATTTTGTTCCTTAATTAGATGTGTCCCTTTTTCGGAGGTATATGAAATGATGCATGCAGTAGATATTAGTTCAGTATAATTTCGTAATAAACAAAAACAATCATTTAAGATAAAATGTTAAAAATGATTTATGTATACTGAATAAATTCAAAAGTATATTCAATTTTCACTCCAAATGTTTTCCTAAGATACATGAATTATTTTGAAGGGCCGTTGACTATTCATCGGCTGTTAGCCTTCTTGAATAAATTGCTGGGAGGGAAAAGGAACAAGCAAGACAATTTCAACAAGACTTTTACACTACAGCATATTAGTATACGTTAATGCTAAACTTTCACCAGTTGAATATTCGACCCCCAAATTCCAGTAAATTCAATACCTTGTATGCATTTGCACATTAATTTTTGTAAGTTTTCTCTGTAACTGTCCTTTAAATAGTGTCCCTCATTCAAAGGCAATACATGGAGCTCCCAATTCAAAGGGACTAGGAGCAGAAAAATATCCCATAAATAGATGTGTCCCTTATTTTTAAGTGTCTCTTAAAAGAGGTACTACAGTACTTTGTTAATTCCGTCAAATACGATTTTCAGAGAGCTGTGTGTTTCCTTAACTCTTTGAAAAAACCACGTACAGAAACAGAGAGGTAGCATATTACAAATACTTCCAGTGAGCAAAATTATGCATAGAATAAGACTCGTACCGTAAAAATAAGGTGTATAGGAACACCGGAGTCAAACGGAACGAAACTTCCTAACAATACAAAGAAATTACCCGTACTATCACGCTTGGGTATTTATCAATTTTTTTAAAGGAAAGTAATAACCATGAGGCTTAGAAATTGAGTTTTGTCATTCTCGGAAGATAATTAACTAATTATCCAGACTGCGTATGAAAAGCCAAATAATCTCACGTTTACATCATCTGCAAAACTTTATGTACTTGTTTCAGTTTGTATTTAGGATCAGCCTACTCAGTGTGTAGTGGAACAAATTAGTGTGTAGTTTTTATTCAGGGATGCTTCCCCCTCTAAGAGTAAGGGTGCGCCCCCCCCCCCCCTAAAAATTTCAATGGCGCAGTCCGCGTCATGACCCCTTCTAGGTGGGCACAATTTTTACATAATTGAACATGTTATCTTTGTGTATCAAAAAGGCAGCATTTTAAAAACTAATTAAATAAAAGTGAAAAAATGAATAATTGTAGTGCTGCAAAAGCTCAGTTTGCAGCGCCCTCTCATATCTTGGCGCGCGTAACGATTGCCTCGCTCTCCCCACTCTTCAAACGGCCCTGGGTTTAATATGCAGGTGATCAATATAGTAGCTATTGAAAAGTGCGTAAGATTGAGTTTCATGGTAAGTTAAATTAACTCTTTTTACCCGACGAATCATTTCAAAATTTTCGAGGGGGGGGGGGGGGGCAAAGGATGAAAAATGGGACCAGCAAGAAAACTACTGCATGTCATATAATTACGGATTTTAGCGTAATTGTTATAAAGGTTGCCGAAAAACGCAAAAAACATAGTGCGAAACTCGATTGTTCACTAAACGTCGCCCACTTGGATGGAAAGTTTCACGTGTGTTCTTTCCAGAAACTGACCTTCACCACTCCATGCACCTTTCCTCTCTCAAGTAATAAATTACGTTTTCAAACACTCGTCGCAGATTTTTTTTTTTTTTTCTTAATTCATTTATTTTTAGATATTGGGTGTGGTTGCTTTCATTTTCAGCTTGGAACAGATTTTTCTTTAACTTTGGGATTTTTGATTACTCTGGGGCTGTTCACAAATGATGTCACTCTTTGAGGGAGGGGCGAGAAATTGTGTCAGTTTGTGAAAAGAGGGAGGGGAGAGAGTAATAGGAAATGCGGCATTGCGCTTTTTTGATACATTTATCAAAAACAACGTGGCATGTGACAAAGAAGGCATGGCGCAAGGTGAAGTGTGGCAAAGGTGGTAGGGTGGTCAAAAATTGTGGAAAAAAGTGTGATATTATTTATGGAGACCCCTTCTCAGCAAAGCGAGGGATACTTATGCGCGATTTCATGCCTCCGAAACTGTTTACAAAAGGTGATGTCTCTGAAACCAAAAGAAAAAAAAAGAAAAACAACGCTAATTTATTTTTAGCAAATTCATTGAGAATCGTAGCTTTTTAATTATTCCGTGCCTCTAAATATAATAAAATCATAATAATTAAAATTCATTCACCGTCAAAATACGCATTTATTTGAATAAAAAGAAGTACATTATTCGAGTTCAAAAGAAATACATTTGTTCAAGTTCAATGCATTTGTTCTCTTTCAATAAACATTCGAAATCGAATAAAATTAATTACAGTGGACGCCGGTTAATTGAATCAGTGGTTTATTGAATCACTCGCTTTAATGAATCAAATTGTCAAAAACAAAACAAAATCCAGCTTAATTGGATTAGCCGCTTTATGGAATCAAAACTGTTTCGAACAAACGTGATTCGTATAAGTGGCAGCCACTGTATATACTTCGAGTGTAGATCCAGTGGGATCTTGAATTCTGATTAAGACGAACAAAGACTTTAAATTTGCATTTCAGGGGCTTCAGATTGAGTAATTATTGGGGGAAAGCGCCAGAGCTCCTAATCGTACTCGAGCACACTCTTGACACTTATGGTTCCTCCTTCGCTTTTCACAAGCCTTTCTTTTGAAAGACGATCTTAATTATGACTTATTTTAAGAGTAATGTTCATGAACATAAAAATCGTACTAAGACTTTTTTTATTCATTTATTTGGTTTCATTTTCGAATAAACACGGTAGTTTTAGTATGTTTAGGCTCTGGTAAAAAGATCTTTGGCCTTTAATGAGCAAACTTTTGTTTAGGTTAAAAAAGAAGAAATTCTTAGATCAGCCAACGATAAAACAATCGTTATCAGCAACTCCTGTTCCCTGTTTTAGCAAATGGAATTGTTTAAGTATCAACCGATCGGAGGTGTTTTTTCCAGAGACTGATAATATCAACCCTATGAAAGTGTGAGTCTCATAGGAGAACTTTGTGTGCCCACGAAAAAAATAATGAAAATACCTTCAGACGCAATTTATTTTACATAGCAAATGCAGTCAATGGAGTTACAAACTCAAAAAAGCTCAACAAAGCTCTTATGTTTTCTGTCAATTCTGTCTGACTTGAATCGATTATTTCATAAAGGGCATAGGTCCCATTTTTTGCAAAATTGAGTTAGCTATGACTTTACCATACTTGGATGTAGAGAAACAGACTGGTGTAGAAGTGAAGTCAATCCTTCTACAACAAAGAACTTTATTTAGGGGATATATTTTTCGTTCCGTGCAGAAAGGGCATAAGTCCCGAACTTACGCCCTTTCTGCACTTAATGCGAATGAAGGAGTAGTACGACGCAATGTGAATATATGACAAGATCTAGAAGAACTCGATTTTTTTGTCGTATTGAAGTAAGAACAAATAACTCTTTAATCCAGCTATATTACGGGAATGGTAGATCTATCAGTTAGGGGGCCAGGGGGGGGAGAAGGAATTTGAAATCATGACCTGGGTAGAGATAAGGCAAAAAAGTATCGGAACGAAATTTGCTAATTTCTCAGGGATTTTATTAACATCATTCTACGAACGGTTAAAAAAAAAGATGAAAAGAAAAATGTACGCTTTCAGTGCTAAACGCTGGTCAAAATAAGAACAACACTGTAGCAGACTTTTTCTAGAAATAACACTGAAGAAATTTAACAAGATTGCTGATGACTTTCCTCTTAGAGGGCGTTCGTTTGTCATTTGCGGCTGGAATTTTGAGACAGTAAATGACAGATTATTATTATACAGTAGCGTAACTATGGGTCTAGTGCCCCTGGCAAACTAAAGAAATTCCCCCCCCCCCCAGATTCGCCTAAGTGAAAAGTCACCGGAGGTCTTTGTAACTTCCTTTTTTTTTTTTTTTTGGAACATTTTGATTAATTGATTTGACAAATAGGGGGCAGCATTGTAATTTTTTTTCTTATTCTCTTTTTTAGAATTGAGGCAGTAAGAAGTAAAGGGATGTAAGTGGACATTTTCATGTTTTGAGTAAAACGCGTATAAAGATTACTTCCTAGGGTAGGCTCTCATTGAAATATTTTTCTAAATCTTGCTGTATAGCAGCAACTACCAGGGCTACTAGTTCTATATCTTGCCCCAAGACAGAGGAGAGGTTCATCCACCATGTGTACTGGTTATCTCCAAATTTTTAATTTTGCCACTTGCATCCCTTTGCTTCTCACTACCTCAATTGTTTTCAATGATGCCCAATTTTCTCTCTCAATAGATGTTATTTATGTATATATATATATAACCCCCTCAAGCTCTTTTTCTTAAGAGTTTTTTTAAAAAATTTTATCAAATTATTTGATTTAAAAAAAATAATAATCAGTCGAAATGCCGCCCCCCTGGCTGCTGCCCCCCTGGCGAGAGCCACTCCTGCCAACCCCTAGTTGCGCTACTGTTATCATATTCATCAAATCTTTGATAAGGGAAATTCTGATATTAAATCAAGATTCACCGTCAAATCTGTTGAAAACAATGAAATTTTAGATTGCAAAAACAAGTGCCCCTCATTTTTTAAGAGGACTTTTCTTCCAACTTGAGATTTTGAAAAAAATATTTAATTGGGTGGCAAGTGTTTCCAATTCTCATCATTCATGATGCTTAATTATTCGATAGAACACCTAAGGAACGGCTTCATGCTAGCTATTTTATAGGCTGTTTTCAAGAGCATAGTGCAAAATAACACTTGTGGCCTGAACTAACTTTGCATATATTGAGTAAAAATGGAAATTTTGCATAATGTAAGAAGAAATAACATATATCTAAATGATTATTCAGTGCAATTTTGAACATAATCATATAAATATGTACATCGAACTTGGAACACAAAACTTGACCAGAGAAGGATAGAAAATGATTTCCATGGATGATGTATTTGATGAATATGAATAGTTTAATACACAAGTGGAACTTAAGCTTTTTTTTCCCCTCTCAGTTTGTTAGTTTCTGTTTCATTTATTTTTTTCTTTACACCAGATTTTATTATTTCACAAAAACTAGGCGAGAGAAAGAGGAAAATACAAGATGTATTTTCTTAAGATAATGAATTTATGCATACGGACTTGACTAATTATTTCTGTCACTTTGTGATATTATTTTTAATTATCATAAATCAGTTTGAAACAAATCCGTTGCACTTGATTTACATTTTCATCACTTTAAATTAGCCTTTAAGGTTATCGATTGAAAAAAGGGCATAAATCCAAATTAAAAAAAAAAAAAATCAATGAATTTCAGTGACGAAATGAAACGTAATTTAAGATGAGGTAATCTTCTTTCTTTTGACTAGATTACTCATTTTAAATCTTGCATAATTTAGTTCATTTATTAATGAAATAAACACTTTTTATTGAATCGTGAAAAGTTTCACTGGTAAAACTTACGTCCCCTTTCTGAAATATTCGATTCATTTCAAAACAAAAGCACGTTTTCACTGACTCAAAGAAGGCAACAGAAATTTCAGGAAATTTTACAACACACTGCGTTTTTTTTTTTCCCTTTTAAATTCAGGCAGCATTCCGAAAAACGTATTTCTCGTAAAATCTGCAGCCATCTTTATGTCCGCCTCTATTTCTTCTTCATTTATAATCAGCTCATCTTTCCCTTTTGACGGCAATAGCAATTCCACTGGCCTAAGATTAAATACATTTCCCATTCAATCCACAAAATATCATGATAACACTCATTCTTTTCTGGAATTTATCGACAAAAGAAGAGATTATCTATCGATGGCACTCACTCAATCCACTTCCAGCAACCTTGAACTAAGAGAGTTTTTCTGGTGCTCGCAAAAATTTATCTTTTCCGAATAAAAGAAAAAAGTCTCCATTTTAAGCTGTTCGTTGACATTTATAACTTTTCTTTTCAAGGACTGTACATAAATATTATCATCTTCGAAGCGTTTTAAAGGTTCGATGCGGCTGAAGAGATTCAAAGAATTTCTTATTTTTATTTATTACAACAAAATATTTATTGGTTATATTAATTGTTCGTTGCGCAGATTATTCGTTTCCTTCCTTCCATTCTATTTGTACTGTGTCCATAAAGGAACCAAAAAACATTAACTTAGATTGAGTTTTTGTATTGTTTCCATATGAATCTCAAATGGGAGCAAATCTTTCATATGAATCAAAAACACGTGATGATACTTATTTTGTTGGAAAAAGTGAAAAAAAAAAGAGCCTTGCTTTTTTCACTGTTCTTACTGTAGTATAACTACACTGCCGTGGGCACGTAAACTACAGTATTTGCAGATATGAGTTTTCAAGTTACTTGAAAAAACCCGTTATATAGTCAATACTAAAAATAAGGAAATGTAGGAATTAGATGTTTTTTTCCATGCATTTTTTTTAAAGCGGAAACCAAATGCACAAGCTTGCACAATAAAGCAAACGTACAATAGGTGACAAAAATGAAAAAAAAAAAAAAATGAAAAATGAAAAAGTAAAAAGTTGCAGTTATTGCCCTTCACCAGCCCACGGCAGTATTTTTCCAAAAAAAGGGTCTAAGGTTCCGGTTAAGCTAACGTGGGGCCCATTCTACGTAACCACCATATCTAATGACTTGTAACTAGAATGCATTTCATTACGGCTACTTTTTTTAAACAAAACTGTACGAAAGATGCCTGGAACGGATGATGGAGCGGATGGTCAACGCCAGGCTGATGTACATTCTGGAGTCGCACCATCTGCTATCTTCATATCAAAGTGGATTCAGGCATGGCAGATGCACAACAGACAACCTATTGCTTCTCGAAACATCCGTAAGAGAAGCATTTCTGAAGCGAAAACATTTTGTGAGCGTATTTTTCGATATTGAAAAAGCATATGACCGTACCTGGAGATATGGGATCCTCAAAACCCTGCATGAGTATGGGTTGCGAGGTAACCTCCCCATCTTTCTCTCCAATTTTCTGAAACATCGTTCTTTTCGTGTACGTGTCAAGTCTGTTCTGTCGGATACCTTCACTCAAGAAGAAGGAGTACCCCAGGGAAGTGTACTAAGCGTGACTCTATTTATAATAGCAATCAATGGCTTGATTGATCAATTGCCCCCTCTCCCCCGCTGTAAAAGGTACCATGTTCGTTGATGACTTTAAAATATCTTTCTCATCGTCGAACATGAGTATCGTGGAAAGACAACTCCAAATTGCAATCAATAAAGTATCACAATGGGTGGAGGAAAATGACTTCACTTTCTCTGCTCAAAAGACATTCTGTATCAATTTCTGCCGAAAAAGAGGTCTTCATCCTGATCCAAATCTTCTCCTTAACAATCAACCAATAGCTGTAAAAGACCAAGGAAAATTTCTTGGTCTAACACTTGATAAAAAACTTAAATTTATACCGCACATACAAAAGCTGAGGAAAAAATGTCTATTGAAATTAAATATACTTAAAGTCTTAGCAAACACTTCTTGGGGTGCTGATACAGAGTCTTTGTTGAAAATTTACAGGGCTCTTATACGCTCAAAACTTGATTATGGATGTCAAACTTATGGTTCTGCCGCGAAAAGCTATCTAAAAGCCCTGGATCCAATACATAATCAGGCACTGCGCATCTGCACAGGAGCCTTCCGGACCTCACTATCAACAGTCTATATATTCTTGCATCTGAACAATCTCTAAACAATGGACGTCTTAAACTTCCTTTAAATTTTTACTTTAAAACAAAACCTTTCACTAATCACCCACTACATCTCCATATTTTTAATCCATCTAACGTTGTATTATTTCTACATCGACCTTCGATGACCCCAATATTTGGGATCCGAATGCGTCTGGTACTGTCAGACCTACTGCTATCAGATTTCAAAACTGCCAACGAAATAAAACTAATTGAACCATGGTGCGAAGTAATACCCTCTATATCAGTGACTTCTCAAAATTCTCCAAACAAACTACTGCAGATACAGTCTATCAACAAATATTTTATGACATAAAAAGCAAATACTCTGAATACAATTCCATTTTCACCGACGGGTCAAAAACAAGCGATCACGTCGGCTTTGCTACAATAATTAACGATCAAGTTACCGCAGAAAAACTAAACCCATCTTGCTCAGTGTTTACCTCAGAAATAAAAGCTATATTTAAATCTCTCCAATCAATATCCCAGTCTAATCAACAAAAATGGATAGTATCCACTGACTCCAAGAGCTCAGTGGAAGCCATCGCTCACTGCAATAATAATAGCCACCCCATAGTCAATCAATCATATCATTTATACAAAAATCTTATCCAAAATAATTTTCACGTACTCTTTTGTTGGATCCCTGGTCACGTGGGCATTGCTGGCAATGAAGCAGCCGATTTGGCTGCCAGAGCTGCAAGTATCCAAACCGATGACAGTGTTCCTTTCGAGGATATTAAAAAAGCCATTTGTGAATGTCTTAACACTCATTGGTAGCAGAACTGGAATCTTGAAACGCAAAACAAATTGCATTCGATCCAGCCCTCGACTGCAGGTTTCAAATCATTGCAGCTTACCAGGAGAGAACAAGTTCTATTAGCGCGACTACGCACTGGTCATACCAGATTCACCCACAAGTACCTCTTATGTCGTGAACCAGTTCCAACTTGCATTTTATGTACTGTAAATCAGACAGTGTTACACATTTTAAGTAACTGCCCTAAATTTAATCAAATTCGTTTTAAGTATTTTAGTAATTTTAATCCATCTTTGAAGGAGTTGCTGGGGGACCCACCCCATCGCAATTTGTACTCCTTCCTCAAGGAGATTGGTTTCTCCTTTTTAATTTAGTGTTTGTGTCGTCAAACTGTGATTTTGTCCTCTTCTTGTTAACCAAGGTTATTGTCAACCTATTGTTTTATCCATTTAAATGTTTTTAATATATACATGTTTTTTACTACTTATTTTAAAGTACTGAAGTTTAATACTTTTTACCTCAAAACAAGTTTACCTTTACAATATCATGACTTCATATAAATAATATTACATAAAGAAAACGTTTGGCGCAGTATAGTCCTCAAGGGCTCTTGTGCCATTAAAATTAAATAAACCAACCAACCAACCAACCAACGAAAGATGCCTTTTTCTTTTCCATTTGACGGAGTTCAACTACTTGTAATTGACTTTTTTAACGCATCTCGTACCCTTTCTGATATAAGAAAGCAAACTCTAAGTTTAGCCGCCAAGTAGCGCTGAAAGCAGCTTTATTGTACAACGCAAAACTGCCCAACCTACGTCCCAAGGGCCAAATCCGGCCTGCCAGCAGATTTTACCCTGCCCGAGGGAGGTTTACAAACTGAAAACATTTTTTCTATTTCATAATATATTTCCTTTTAAGCATTTCAAAAGAAGACTAAGCCGAGAAAATCTCAAAACCACTACTAAGCATGATTGCTGCCAGAAGGGTTTAAGTCCCGTTAGGACGGGGCAGCTGCCTCTTCCTAAGAAGCGAGTCTTTAACTTTCGTCCCTAAAATCACCAAAGGTAGTTTAAAATTACATTATTGGGACTTCCAATTTCAAAAAAATTCTGTAGGATAATCGGTCACCAGCTTTTTCCCTTTCATTCGACCATAAATATCCTAAAGCGGTGTTTTAATGATTTTAATTTCATATGATTTCCGGGGAGTGATTTTGAGGAGTCTTTTCCGAACGTCTCACCATATATAGTTTAAACTTGCCTTTTTGAAACTTAAATATCAAAAAAATTCTGGAATAGCTCCTGAATTCTGACCATTCTTCTAACACAATCAAAATCAAAGATATCCTGAGATGTGTCTCTAGGACTTAATTCCTTAAAAATTAAAAAAATTAAAAATCAGAAGAGAGCATCTAAATATTCCTCATTACCTTACCATCACAAATCACCAAAGATAAAAGTGCGTTTTCAAAACTAATTTGTAAGGAGGAAAAACCTTTGACTTCACCAAAGATAACCCAAAACTGACTTCATTTTTGAAAATAATTTGGGGGAGAGAATTGCAACCAGTCTTTCCCTTAGTTATACTAAAATTGTCTGAAAACGCGAATTTCAGAATTAATTTTGAAAATTTCTCCAGTGGTGGACACTGAAACTTGTCCCTAGACCGTCTTTAACACCAACAAAAATTGACTAAAACTGCATTTTTAAGACTTCAATTTGGAAAAAAATCAGAGGATATGACTCTATCCCCTTACCTCCGTTCTTCTTCGGATTCAAAAACGGCAAAAAACGTTTAAAGACTAATAAATCTGTTTTTTTTTTCCTTCAAAGAAATAAATTGCACATAAAAAATTTCTCAGTGTTAAATATCTTGCATTTTATAAATTCACTCATTTCTGATTTAAAATTTAATTTTAGTGCAGGAAATTGAAGCAAGACGTTTAAAGGCGGCAGCATCAAGTCTTTGCCTATCCTCGAAAAAGTGAAGACGTATCACTAGGCGAAGGGGGCAGCGAAAAACGACCATCTTGTTGTGTCTTGATTTGCCTGTCTCTCATAAATAATGGCTACTATCATGTTACTGATTGCTTATCATCTGAACTGAAGTATTGTTGGATTGTTGGCCCGCCTTGCGTCCAAAAATTTACAATGTGGCCCTTCAGCAAAAAAGGTTGGTATAACGCATAGCAACTTTACTATATTACCATACTTTTATGATAGAGTGTTCAGAAACTAATCCGGCGGCAGCGGACTTGAATGAGCACCCTGCATGTCTGTATGTAAGAAAATGCAATGAATGACAACATCATAATTGAAATCAATAAAACGATAAAAACTAGGTGGGGAGCTCTTGAAAGAAAAAGAATAATACTAATGAGGAACATACTTTCGTTCGTGTAACCGTGTTTGAAAGCAATGGTTTCCTATCAGAATGTTTTATATACGAAAGGCTTTGGACAGTCCTTCAAGAAGTTATCTCTCCAAGTGCTCTACACGAGCATGAATTTAATCTGACGCAGTTTTACCCGTGAAGGTCCAAACAAGCAAACAATTCTGTAGAACAAAAGCACAACGCTGTGGAATTTAGTAAAAAACTGCCGTAATTAGTTAGTCAAAGAAGCTCTAGTTAATTAGTGTTTGTTGCTCAAGACAAAGCTCTATAAGTGGTTCGGAGCGTTCTCCCTTCTCCACTAGTTTGCGTGTTTGTCCTCTATCCCGTCATCTCGAAAAATTATCAAAAATGCCGACGCCAGTGATGTTCTCTGTAATTTTAAACGTCTGGAAACCTAATAGCTCACTTCTCCTTAACTATGAGGCATTGTTTTCATTTTCACTTCCAGAGATGAAAACAATCTTTACACGAGTTCTGCTTGCTCGTATGATAATAATACCCTAAACACTCCCTATTACATAACAAAACACTAAGGACAAATAAGTATTTTTGAGAAACACAACTCGTCCAACAACAATGGCTGAAATAATCATTGAATGACGATGTTCATCTTAACATTAGATTCATCGATGCATGCCACTCCCAATGACTCCAACAATCTGTAGACACGACCTTGATCAGCGATGGCAACCTTGAAGAATCTCACTTTTTTCCCCCCTCTATCTCTTATTTCCCCTCTCGTTTTGGCCATTATTTATTTTTGTATTCTATTTGCTTCTGTTCTATCCAATCCCGCGATTATTATTCTGGACATGTGGATTTTTTCTTTTTTCTTTTCTTGCATTCGTGTCGAAGAAGAGCAAAGGAATTCGTAGCTGGTGTGGCGAGTGTAAAATAACAGCGTCTGGTTCGAAAAGGGGCTGTGGGTAGGGTGTTCTGGGACTGGCATTTCCTAGAATGGCTGCAGGCAGACGTATATATAAAAGCAGGGACGATATTTCGCATTTTTTGCAATTAGGAGAGTGAAAGTGGTCATGATGAAACTGGTGAGTAACTTCTTGATCTTCTTCCTTCGTTCGTCTTCGTATTGTTTGGAGAGTTGTATATCAGTGATTGCAAAAGTTTTTTTTGTTAGAAATCGCAGTTTCAAACAGTGCAATTTTATTTTCCTTTAGCACAGATTTTTTCTACCGCACTGGTTTTCAGGAGCGTAACCCCGGCCACTGAATTTCAGGGCTCGAAAATGAATCATAAAAAAAAGTAACAAATGGATCTAACTTTAAGCTGGATGAACAAGCACATGTACTGAATGCATTCATTTAAGAGCACAACCATTAGATCATCTCTCGGTTCTTAACACTTAGGGTAGGGTGGCCCAAAGCGGGTAGGCCTTTATATGTCCCCCCTCCCATGGTGTGTTAGCAGCATTGAATACGTATGTCGTGTTTACACGAACACCCCCGAGATATTATCAGTCCTAGCGAAGCAGCAGTGAAGCGGCATGGCGCAACCTGGCTTAAAATTTAAAAAAAAAATACATTTTTTTTTAAATGAAGTTTTGTAACTTGTGATCAGTCAAATACCAGCTTATTACTTTCTTCTATATCTAATATATAGAAGAAAGTATTGGATTCGTGCAAATTTTCGAATTTCGAATTTTGACGGATTCGAACGTTTTGAGGTGCACTGAGTCCATTTCGACTATTTTTGGAAAATGTCTGTCTGTGTGTGTGTATGTGTGTGTGTCACGTCTGTGTGTGACCAGTTTTTTGTGGCCGCTCTACAGCAAAAACTATCGCATGAAATCGAACGAAATTTGGAACACATATGTTCCGCTATGTGACTTGTGCCCATTGGTTTTTGGCGCGAATTCCTCCAAGGGGGGTGGAGCAATGGGACGTTTTTTGAGTTGCGCGTGCTTGCTATTCCTCAGGAAGTAACTGGCGGAATCAAACAAAATTTAGTCCATATGTTGCCATTAACAGGAACAGGTGCTGATTTAATTTTGGTGTCAATAACTCAAACGGGGGTTGAGCTATAGAACGTTTTTTGTCGTCCATTGTGACTGCTGTTTCTCAAGAAATAATGAACGGAATGAAAGAAAAATTTATCGACAAGTAGCCCTTAGTGGGTATAAGAGCTGATTTTATTTTGGTGTCAACAGCTAAAAAGGGGGTAGCGCAATCACCCGTTCTTTTTTCCATTGTGAGTGCCCTATCTCAAGAAGTGATGCTACGTTCTGGTTGAAATTTGGAATATATGTGAATCCATATGTAAACAGGCTTCGGTTCAATTTTGACGCCAATCGCTCCAAGAGGTGTTGATTTTTTTTTTTTGCGAATAAAAATAGCTTTATTAATGCAACAATAAGAAAGATAAATCGTAATGGATTGTCGTCTGCGTATTTCTCGTAATTTTAATTGTACGGAAATGATCGGAAATATTATCTCAATAATTTAAAATTTTTAACTGTTGCCATCTTATGTTTGTTAACAAATAAAATATTTGTAATTAATTCAAGCAAGGCTTTTAAAATAACTTTCAATTTTCGCTCTTTGCTTTGCTTTTGCAATAATTCAGACATTGGGATGGTCGTCAAATTTTTGCATGTGTAATTTCGTTTTTTTTTTGGGAATATTGCTTCCTCATCAAGCATGGGGAGGGATCAGAAAGAAAAAAAATATATAGAAGAAAGTTTCGTGATGGCCACATTTTTTTATTGTCAATAATATTAACTTATTCTCACACTGTCCACCTATAAACTACGATGTTGATTCCGTTTTTTTTTTAATTATTAATATTTAAGGTTATAATTATTGAATTCAAAAACGTGCCTTTGGGTAAAGCGGGTCAGGTAAAGCGGATATAGGATTTAATCACATATTTATTTAAAATTTTTTGACTCGTATGCTGACTTATACTTATTCTATTGAAAGAGAAAATCTAACTTTGAAAAGTTAATTTTTAGGATGGCACTTAATTAATCTATTAATTATCTTAGTTATTTTTTTATATTTTATAAACAAATGTACTGATTTTAAATTGGATCAGTACAACTGTTTTATATTTTTTTCTATAATGGCAGGTAGCTAGTCAACTATTTCAATCATTTATAACTTCATATTTGATTGGCAAATGTACCAAACCGCAATTAGTGCAGCTTACCCGTTTTGGGCTCAATGGTAGGGCAAAGCGGGTTTTTCACACGTTTGTTAAGTTTGATAATAAATAAATATTTGGTTTGAAGTAATACAAAAATCACTTTCTATTTTGAAGTTCAAGAACCCTGTTAGGAAATAAAACCGAAATTGTTGCGATTAAAATCCAAAAACTACAGCTCTCGAGCGTTCTTCGAAAACCTACCCGCTTTAGGTCAGCCTCCCCTATTGCCTATCCTAATGTGAAGATTGGAATTACCCCTCCCCCCCCCCCCCCCCATTATGGCTGCTCTTGTTTTTGCATTAAATGCTAATATTAATTTAGCTATTTATGCTGCTGTGCCCTCCTCTAATACTAAGGCGCACCTCCAATATCAAGACTCCTAAAATGATATCAAGAGCCCCTCTAAAATTACCTGAACCCCACCTAGAACTTTAAATGTATCGGTTTGCGACTGAAGTCCCCATGTAAGCACCCCTGCTTTATGTCTGCGGTTTTCTTACTACTCTTGATAATTTATGACTAACTGCATTTAAAAAAAAAAAATATATATTACTTACTCAGAGGTACCCATCCACCCAAAAGAGTAATGGCACAACCCCTAAAAGGTTACGGAGCCCTATACAAAGAACGAGACCCCAACCCCAAATGATATCAAAACCCTCCAAAAATTACCCCTCCCCCTCCCAATCTAAATTGCACAACCTATCAAACTCCTATCATAGGCATCCCAGGCTTTTGTGCAACATACATACTGTGACTTACGTACATTGTTGATGTTGGAGGGTTCTCTGAGTCCTGAGCAGCAGTTCAATGACGTAGCGAAAATTTATTTATTTGTAAATACATTGTTTGCTAATTTCTTGGCAGAGCAAAGAAAATTAAAATTTGTTTGCTATTCAAGTGTAGGGAATGTGAGGCAAAGGGAAGCAGTTAAGATAACTTACTTTATTCAAAACAAAAAAGTTGCAAATTCGTTTTGAAAATTACAATCCCCCCTCCCCCCCCGGTACGGAAAGAACAATATAATTTTTATAAAACTAGCATTGAAACATCATTTTTTTTTTTTTGCAGTAAATTTGTACCTTCAAAAATAGGTGGAAATTTTTCACTTTCTTTTTTTTATGGGGGCAAAGTAAAAAATAAGCTATTTTTCTAATGAAATATGTTCTATTCGATTACTAAAGATATTTTTGATTATATAAATAAGCAAATAAAAGAATGAATGAATAAATGAAAAGGAAATTAATTAATAAACGAATAAATTAGGGTCATTCTTCAAAAAGTGTAACTTTTCTGTCTCACGCCTTTTACAGAAAAAAACAGTAAGGAACAATTTATTTAACAGTGCTTTTTAATTTTATCAAAAATATATGTATTTAACCCTACACACAATTTTTTAATAATAATTTTTGTTTTAGTATATTTTTGGTTCACAACATGTGAATTCTCACCTCCGTGGCTTGTCACACACCTTGTGTGACTGTTTATGTTGCTTAATAACTTATTTAATATAAAGCATATACTTATTTATTTATTATTCCTAACACAAATGTCTCAAATACTAATTGCTTAAGTATATTAATTTTTTTAATTTTGTGTTTTAGTTTGATTTAGTAGGGTAAGGAGTGATTTAGTAGGATAAGGAGTCATGTCACACAAATTCTCACCTCCGTTACCTAAACACGAAATGCCATTTCTCATTAACACGTGGCAGTAATGACATCACATTTTATTTTCCATGATACAAGGGATCCCCCTTGTTTATTTTCAGCCATAAGAAGTTGTGAGATTTCTGTCGAAAAACAAGAAAATGGATTTCGCTTTAATAACTAAGCGTGGTTATTGTGAACCTTCGTGAACTTGAACTTCAGGGATATAAATTAATGTTAAAAAAGAAGTCAATATGTTTTCATATGCTTAACATGTGAAGATAGTAGCAACGAAGAAAAAAATCATTTCCCTGAAAAATGTATCCTTTAAGCCTATATTAATCGAAAATTCCTCATATCCGGGTCAGACCCTTATCAATGTCATTATTTCTGAGGTGAAAATAACTGATGGAGGGGAAATGTATCAATCTTAGGCATTCTATCAAAATTATAAATTGCCAGTATATTCTCAAATTTACTAAATATTATTTTTTAACACACAATTGAACTAAAAGGACAACTACTAATTAAGCCGTACTTTAATTAGGAGAGCTTAATATTAGTTTCCCACTAATATGGTAAGGTACACTAATATAAAGGTCGATTTTTGAGCGAAATTTTTTTCGCGAATACAATACTTCATTTTTTGTAAAAGGAAGTAAAAAGATCTGAGAACGTAGGGAGGGGAGGATTAATTAACACTTTGACTAAATTCAAATAGAATTTGATTTCAGATAAATGTCATCTGAGATAGATGAACACCGCAAATCATCTTTCTGCAAAGGTGCTCTGGGAAAAGCTCTGTCACCGGATTTTCTGTGGATATTTTTTGATCAAAAATTTATAGAATGTTCTTAAAACCATAAATAGTAATTCACAAATATTTTTAGTAAGTTTAATCAAACCATTTTCTAAAAAAAATTCGTAAAAAAATGTGAATTTCTCGACGCTGAAAACTCTAACCTCCTTTCCTCCCTTAAAAAACATAAAAATAATTTTTGACTTACAACAAAATAGAATAATAAGAGTATCAATTTTTAAAAATTGCTTGCATTATCCTATTCTTTGATTTTCAGGGAAATTTTGTTTGCTTGACTGGAATAGATTACATGTGTTACTGCATAGTTAAAATGTTACTAGATAGATGGCTAAAAGCAGAGTAAATATTTCACCATTACACTTTGCCCCGCTATTTCACTTTGACCCGTATTCCCCTACTATAGTATAGAACAACGCTTCTCATTTTGTGATCCGTTAGTCATTTTTTGTAGTGTAGCGATAGTCAAACGATCAACTGAGACTTGCTGACTCAAGTAAGTTTGCGACTAAAATTTCTAAAATTACTTTTGAAATGAAAAATATCGTAAAACAAGGTGTCCAAAAAACTACAGTCAAAATATTCTTTCAATGAAATTTAGAAGAAAAAATTTCCTGAAATTCCATGTATTCATTTATTTATTTGAATTAATTGTAAAGAAATTTAACTTAGATATATTATTACTATGGTTTCGCTGACTTTTTAAAAATTTCGCCCAATTTTTTTTTTTTTTTTTTGGATTAAAAAAAGTCTTGCTTAATTCAAAGTGAAGGACACAATTATAGGATTTTTTTACTATTATAAAGATGCGAAAAATCCTCTAAAAACATTCATTAAAATAGATTGCAATTTGCAATATAATAAATTTCTTGCGAAGAGAAAAACAGGTCGCATTGCTGAAAAGGTTTCGCGTCTCTGGCAAAGAAAACAGCTAAATCTCCCCCCCCCCACCAACAAAGCGTCATCGAGAATGAGTTAACTTAAAAGAAGTTAACTAATTCTCGAAAACTAATCAAGTCAACGTTGTTCACATCAAGCGTTCTCTATCTTCTGCGGCCCGCTAGCAGGTGTGTCTTCTAACAAGTCCACCCTTTTGCACCCTTGCGCCTATTTTTTTTTTTATTTATTTATTTATTTTTTTTTTTTATTTTTTTTTGCGCCATCAAACTTGGGTATCACCTTTGGGAGTCCAGGTTGGCGCCCTTTTGCGGGACCCAGACCGCCCCTGTTTAAAGGCATCTGGTAAAAGCAACGAGAATGAACACTACAGCAGACAGCTTAAATAGCAAAATAGCTCGTAACAAAACAAACAAGACAAAATGGAGCAAAGAGCCGAAATTTATTGCATGATTCCTCTTCAAGGAAAAGCCGTTAAGCAATAAATTTCTCCAAAAATCCCGCAATAATAAATTTTGACGTCAAAGTGAAACCGCTAATTAATAAATTAGCAATATGGTTGCGGGGGTCACTCCTATTTACAGCATGGTAAACCCGCAACTGTGCACTACATAGTTTCATAATTCATTGAATCAGACCGTCTAACCTTCATAATGTTAAATATAAGAATACTACATTTTTTTTCGGCTTTTGCTTTTTTCCTAATTCCTAAGAGAAAAAACCTAAAAATATACTTAAAATCTCTGAACTGTTACAAATTTGGTCAAAACTAATATTTCTTGTCTCTCTAGTATTTTTTTTTAATGAATTGAGCATGCTTTTATATTAAGCACCTTATTTATCTGTTTAACTTTTTGTAAAGCTTTGAGCAACCGAATGGTTATGAAAAGTTAAACAAATGATGTTAGCATCGCCTGAATATTTCAAAGAAAATACTGGTTTGAGAAGGCATGGTTTTTTCCCTGCATTATCACTGCTCAAGCAGGAAAACAACTTTTACAGAATTCATCAGTTTTTATTGAGAGCTAGCATACAGGGACTCGATGACAAACATGTTGTCGCAACTTCAAGACAAATGGCTATAAATTTTCTGACAAAACTTTAATATCCTATTAAAATTCTGTTGTTTGTGAGTTAAAATAATACTTTACTTTGTTGTGGGTATTTTACAACAATATTCGTTGTTTGTTTTTACAATAACATTCGTTGTTGATTATGTTTCATGACCGGGAATTATCGTCAATTCTTTTCTGCAACCGTTTTTATCCTACTTTCACAGTAAATGTCAAACAAAGAAGAAAAAAACATGAAAGAAGGTTTAATGCATCTTAAAAATATCGCGAAAAAAAAAACATTAAAAAAAGAAAAATTAATTTGAATTTTGACATCTTGTATTCAAATTATGTTTTTCGCAATCACGAGTGTGTGTGTGTATGTAGGCGTGTGTGTTTATGTGTGTGTGTGTGTGGGGTATGTGTGTTTGTGTGTAGGGTATATGTATGTGTAGACATGTGTGTTTGTGTCTGCGTGCAGGTACGAGTGTGTGGGTAGTTGTGTGTATGAGTGTTTGTGGGGGGGGGGGCGGGAAATGCGTATGTGTGTAGGCATATGTGTTTGTGTCTGTGTGCAGTCATGAGTGTGTGGATAGTTGTGTGTAGGCGTGTGTGTACGTGTAGGTGTCTGTATGTATGCGTGTGTGTATGTGTTTGAGTGTGTGTTTGTGTATGTGTGTAGGCTTATGTATGTGTGTGTAGGCGTATGTATGTGTGTGTAGGTGTATGTATGTGTGTGTAGGTGTTTGTGTGTGTGTACGTGCGTGTATGTATGTATGCGTGTAAGTGTAGGATATTGACGCAACCTGGAGACGGTTTTCGCTAGAGGAGCAACATCGCGAGGTACGACACCCGGAACCGGTCAACGGTTGTGCTGCAGAGGGTACTGTTGGGAAAATAAAATCATAGCACATCAAAACAGTCAAATGAAAGCAATAAGCAATCGTGATTGCTCAAAAAAAGGTTAGCAATAAATAAAATAACAAAATAAATATCGAAAAATTAAAAATAGGAAAGTCAGGTATTGAGATGGGGAAAATGTGAGTCTGTTTCAAGAAATAAAAAAAAGCTTCATATTAAAGAAATCTGCACGTTTCTTTTATCGATAAAATTAGAAATGCCTTTTTACACAAATCAATGTATCTATCCTCAAACAATATAGAACCATATCAATATACGGATACAATAAGAATACTGTGTTTATACCCCCGTACCTGTTAATCTTAAGTTGACTAACAGAAAAATCATTGCAACAATTTCTCCCTTGACTGCGTACACGCTACAACGCATATGGCAGGCATTGGGGGCACCCCGAACTAAAATTTTTGGGAGGAGGAGAAAAACCTTAGTTTTTCGAAAGAAATTCCAATTTTACCGAATGATAAAATAAGACCATGCACACATATAAACATACATAACATCCAAGAGTGCCCACCTTGGGGGTGTCATGAAATTTTAGGGGGGTTAGTGGTATTTTTCGCTTTGTGATATTTAGGGATGCGCCCTAGTTCTTAGGGGGGCACCCCTGAAACATCTCATGAGAAGAAACATTAAGCATCATTAAAAATGATTTTATACTCTAAAAAAGGAAAAAGAATATCAATGTTGAAATATTGTCTCCAAATTTGCCCAAATATAGAAATTTTTGGGAGGTCGCAGTGACCTCCCATCGGTGCGTCTCTGATTTGCAGGAGTTTCATCACAGGCGTAATAATATTGCTCAGGTGTCAAATAGAGGGTACGCAAAACATCTTTAGAATGATTGAAGCTTGCAGAAAAGCCGTTTCGGCAAGATTTTTACCATTAGAAATATATATGTTTGAAATCATGCATTTCTCTTTGAATCATTCTGTATTTTTTAGTGATGCTTTGTGAACCTTTTCATTTGTTGAAGGTATTTGTGCATGTATCACATTTTATCATTTGGTAAAATTTGAATTTCATTCAGTAAGTTGAGAATTTCCCTTTCCCCCTCAAGAATCGTTTAACATTGGGAAACCCGGGGATGAAAAGTGCCACGATATCACCTGTTCTTTGATTATTTTTTTAGCAGCTTCATAGCTTCCAAATAATGCTCAAAATTTAATGTCAAAAGACAAATGATCAAGGCTTTGTGGCAACCCATTGTTCCCAATTCGAACAACTCTGCAACGAATAACAGGTTTAAACCGATTGCACTAAACACACATATTATTACATATACTGCCTGAAGCATATGAAAGGTCAGCTTATTTGTTAATTTATTTTGTATCTTCGCTGGTTTTTTTAATGAATGACATTGAAGTAAAAATATAGACAACAAAGTTCAAAAAACAATTTTTTTTAAAACTGCGTATACGTTTCGGAGTCACTAAGAACCATTTTTCAACACAAAATGATGTCAGCATATAGAGCTATCCGATGAATGGAAACCCATACATGCATTTTTTTTTCTTTTCTGAAATTTTTACGCTTTTTAATGTTTTTTTTTGTATTTTTACTTTTCAATAAAATATGTCAATTTTAAACATGAGTTGTCAAAAACATCTTTTATGTTCTTACCCTTTACTTCTGATTTTTCTTCCAAATTCCATTTTAAAAAACCAAACAGATCGATATCACGTTAATTTCCTATAGTTCAGAAAATTCTAACTTTTATTAAGAAAATATTCTGAACAGTAGTAAAAATTGAATCGTTGAGTCCTAAAACCAGTCATCTTCTTCTATAAAACCAAAAAGATGAGATTTCGGACACGTGGATTCAATTATAATACTTCAGTTTAGACCACTTTGAGGGAAAAATAAATTAAGCCATAATTTGCAATGAATGGCTGTTTACCGTATTGGGCAGGGTTGGCCAAATTGGACCCAATTGGGTTGGACCCAATGGGTTTTTTTGAAAAAACCCATTTAAAAAAAACCCATTATTTAGCCCACTTTTGGGTTTTTTTTAAATTTTCTGAGAATTTTTTTTTTAAAAATAATTAGTTTAAATACTTTCACAATTTAAACTTCTTTCTTATTTGTTCTTTACCGCAGACAATGAACATAAAAAATGAATTTTGAACTTTAATAGTATTTCTTAACTCTTAACGGCATTAAAAAAATACTTCAAAGATTTTAAATAAATGTATTTAACTTTTTTCTTGAACTGGTCAATAAATAACTCAAATTATCCTCGACCAAGTCCTGTCACGTCTGATTTTCTCAATATGTGTACAGAGAAAACTAATCTAGTTAAAAGGCTTTTCATGTGAATTATTTTCTGCTAACCAACACATCACAAATCTCGAATAAAAACAAGGTATATTTTTTAGAAATAAACAGATTTTTCAAACGGTCGACAGAACAGATACAGTATATTCATTATCTTACCAAAAAGTTGAATATTTCTAACTCTGTACACAGAAATAGAAAAACAGGCAGCATAAAATTCAAAGAAATGTCTTGATTAAGCTGGAATTCAGTAAAAAGGGATTTAAACTACTTGAGGTTCTACAGTAGTTTTGCATAACAAAATAAATACAATAAAGTAAAATGCAAAAAAAAAAAAAAAAAAAAAAAAAAAAAAAAAAAAAAAAAAAAAAAAAAAACGTAGTAATTAAAAACGAACAATAGATTTTATCACTCGAGAAGTAACTTTGCCTTAACTGTTGGTAATAATGAAAATTAAAAAACCCGAAACTTCACCATACTTAGGTTTTTTCGTCTTTCATACTTTTCTTCAGAAAATGCTGAATTTTAACTAGTTTTCCAGCTTTTTTTCCCCGAAGACAATTTTTTGCACTTTGTCCATATACTTACGCTACAATATGCTACAAGTACCCCACATTTTCCCTAAAAAAAGACAAAAAAAAACCACATTTCTTTTTAAAAAAACCCAACTTTAGTTGGGTTTTTTTTTGGGTTTTATTTAAAAAAACCCAAAAAAACCCTGGGTCCATGGGCTTTTTTAAAAAAACCCGGGTTTTTTGCCAACCCTGGTATTGGGTCCTATTTGCATTACACTTTAGTAATTTTGGTTGAATTTATTCTAAAAATGTTACATTGTTTGCTATCTCCACATTGTTTGAAATAAATTCTCCAAAAAATATCTCTGTGTTTAAACGCGCAAAACTCGAGAACTAACCTGCCAATTTTTAAAATTTTCAGTTGATTTCTTTTAGCGAGGAAAAGTTTGCAGAATGGTTCAAAAAAAAATCGAATGGTAGGTTTTTTTTTTTTTTTTTAATTCTAATTTAAGACTCAACTTTCACAAAAATTCCCGAGTATGGGGGGCGATAAATTACCCGTACACATTGGTATTTAATAACAATTTGCATTTAATACCATAGGTATACGGTTACATCGTTGAAACGGCAGATTTTTCTGCGTTTTATGCAATTCGTTCCGATTCTTTAGCTTAATTATTAGCAGCGGGAGTTATTCACGTTTTTACCTCGAATTTTCAAGACTTCGCGTGATTTCAGGCACTATTTTCTTTAAAAATTGAAACTATCAATAAAAAGTCAACAAATTGTCCCACAGTTTTCTGTTTGACCCCATTGGAAAGAGTGATTGCTATAAGTTATCTTTGACATGGTAACGCATGAAACAATGCATTTACTTATTTATTTGTTATTACAGATTATCTTTTCGTTTCTTCTTGCTGGTGCATTGGCTGCTCCTGCATCCCAGTCTATGACTTTCAATGACGATGGGTCTTACCGATTTTATTATGAGACCGGTAAAGATGGTGGAAGTCACAGCAGAGAAGAGTTTCGCAACCCCGATGGAGTTGTTGTTGGCAAATTCTCTTACGAAGACCCAAATGGTGAGCTGAGAGAAGTCAACTACCGTGCGGACGAATCCGGATACATAGCTGAAGGAGACGTGAGTGTTCCAGACGTTCCTAAAGGCAAATTCCCAGCAGATGTTCCAGAGGAAGTGCAGTCAGATTCTTCTCAGGAAATATCCGCTCCCCAAATCGTTCACACTGAAGAAGTACCTGTTGTAGACTACCAACCTGAAGCAGCACCCAATGAGATCTCTAGTGTCGAAGAAGCACCATCTTCCAGCGAAGAAGATGAAGGCAAAGATGACATGAACGATCTCGCTCTAGAAGAATCGACAGCGAATGATCCACCAGAGGCTTTTCCGGAAGGATTCTTCCTGCAGCACTTTCAGGGACTCAGACGATTGCCTGAGCCAACAACAGAGGCAAAGGAAGTTTCAACGGAACCACCAGCTAAGGAAGACATCGAAGAGTCTAGTTCTGAAATCAGCAACGAGCAGCCAGAACCTTCAAATGGCGAAGATACGAGTAAGAGTGGTGTGAGCATGTTTTCTCCATTGAGACCATTTCCGCATTTTTCGGCCGCAGGAATGGGTTGCTGCATTGCATCATCAACCTGTGTACGTATATTCTTACCAGCAGCCCGACTCTTATGGGTACCATTACTTCTTCTAACACCGTCACGAAAGTCTTCATTCCAAGAACTCTGTGGATATACTTTTACTGTATCTGTTGAAATGGTTTTCCTGATTAAGGACTCATCAAAATTTGTATTACCAGTGAATGATACTTTTTGGTTGTTTGGTTGAGTATTATTTTTACAATTATGAATCCAAAGTATTTATTTGATATTTCAATATGAAATGACTGGTAATCACAGAAAATATGTGTATTATTTTTCACGTTCAGTACCTTTTATACGGTTTTTCAAATTAAA
Organism: Uloborus diversus; assembly: GCF_026930045.1. Classification (NCBI taxonomy): domain Eukaryota; kingdom Metazoa; phylum Arthropoda; class Arachnida; order Araneae; family Uloboridae; genus Uloborus; species Uloborus diversus. The sequence continues at coordinate 115,314,354 of NC_072735.1, forward strand.
ATTTTCAAAAAAGGTACAAACTATTTGTCATATTAATTTAAATAAGTTTTAAAAAACCACTTAGAAGTCAGAAATGCACAAGTTATTGCATGGTTAGAAGTTTGCATGGTTAGAGACATGCGTGGTTAGAAGCATTGAAGTGCATAAGAACATTTGAAAAATGTATTTAAATTCATATGCAAACACTTTTGCAAGCACTATTTTGCACGCATATACACAATTTTTCAGCAGAAAAATTTGGTGTATGTTTTAATGAACCTATATTTGGGCAATCACTTCTTACCTAAAAAGCAACAGAGCTTAGCTTTAAAAAAAAAGTAAAAAAGGCAGTTAATGTGTTTAGTTAATGTGTTTTATTGCGTTTACTCTTCCTATGCTAAAGCCATGTCTTTATTTATGTTAATTTATAAATTAATCGAGTTAGTTAAAACAATAGCTGAAATCAATTGTGATTCCGCAATTATTGTACAAACTGTCCATCTGTTCAAGAACAATAGCACCCATACACGATTAATAACAATCCAAAACGTTATTTAACCTCAGATAAGTGAAACCTAAAACTAAAACTATATTTCAAAATTTTCTGTATAAACTAAATAATTAATGAAGTAAAAAAGTTTTAATGTACCATTTTTTTAAAATGAACTAAAAAGCTTTTTTATAATTTCCTTAAGCTTCATGTAGATTTAAAGCCCCACACAATTTCAGAATTTTTTACAGATTGGCTGGAGAATTTGTCATCATGAACTTTATTAGTTATCAAAAATAAGCAACCGGATTTATATTTTTAATTAAAAACTTTCTTTATACCTATAGAGTTATGCAGTATATGGGCTCCATGTTTTTTCCTTCAAAAACTTATAAGTATTTTGAATATAGTTTTTATAGTTTAGTTTACTATAAGTTTTTGTATTCAGAATCACAAATTTTCCAGATAATCTAAGAAATTCTGAAACTGTATGGGGGCTTTAAAGCTACTTGAAACTTAAAATTGAAAGAAACCTGACGAATGAACCTGAAGAAATTATTTTATACTCTTTAGTTCGTTCATAAATATATTATAGTTATAGTAAAAAAAATTTATTTCTTCAATTATCTTCTGCTTTTTAGTAGTTGCTTTTTATATAGTGTGTGTCTGAAATTTTTCAATCGATTTTAAAACTTTGATTAGATAATGAATGACACAGACGATTAAATTGGTTCGGTAAATTTATTCAGTCGACAAAACTAGCGTAAACAATAAACGACAAATAACGTTGTAGGCTCATCTGCATTTTGTCATGAAATTAATTAAAACCAATTATAATTTGAGTTCTAAATGATTTGGAATATTAGAAAAAAATGATTTAATGCTGAAAAATGAAAGTGTTTTTGTAGATATTTAATATTAAATTTTGTATGCATGTTTTCGTCCTCGTATTGGAGGATTTATGCAAAAATGTTGATTAAAAATTGTAATAAACTAATAATTAATAACTTAAAGCCTCGGGGGGTTTGCAGTTTTTTCTTTTTTTACTTCCTTTTACAAAAAAGGAAGTATTGTATTCGCGAAAAAATTTTCACTCAAAAATCGCCCTTAATTTCCATTTTGCTCACCCCCAAATGAATGTTGAGTTTTTTTTTTCGATTCGACCACATGCGGAAAATTGCCTAAGAATGTATAGACGCGCGAAATATCCATTTTGACCATCACCGAGGTAATTACAACGACTTTTCTCGTGACGTCTGTATGTATGTGCGTATGTGTGTATGTGCGTATGTGCGTATGTGCGTATGTATCTCGCATAACTCAAAAATGGTATGTCCCTAGAAAGTTGAAATTTGGTACATAGACTCGTAGTGGGGTCTAGTTGTGCACCTCCCCTTTTGGTTGCTTTCGGATGTTCCTAAGGGGGTCTTTTGCACCTTTTTGGGGGGAAATCATTGTTTAATTTCGATGTAAACTCAAGTGGCGTTATAATTTGTCGGACACCTTGGCGATATATCGCCAGTCTTTTGGTCGCCAAGTTTTGTCGCCAACTTGGCGACAAATTTGGCGGAGTTTTTTTTTTTTTTTTGGTTTCAATTTGGCCATTGTTGGTGATATTTAGAGAATAAATATTGAATCACATTAAAATAGCGAATAATGGGGAAATGACATTAAATTGGAGTAAAAGGAAGTCATGTGATGCACACATCAGCTCGTTTTTTTTTTCTTTCATTTTGAATAGATTTTTTGCAATTAATTTTTTGAGCTAAAATTTCACAGAAATTACCTATTGAAAAGATAAAAAATTTTCCAAAACCGTTAACATCCTATGTTATTTGAAAAACTTTTTTTTTCTCTTTCTAGAACAGATTGAGCTTGTTCTAATATTCTTAAATAATTAGAACATCAGATATTAGGATATCTTAGATATTAAATTATATTAGATAATTTGAGTTCTAAATGATTTGGAGTATTAGAAAAAAATTATCTAATGCTGAAAAAATGAAGTGTTTTTGTAGATATTTTAATATTAAATTTTGTATGCATGTTTTCGTCCTCGTATTGGAGGATTTATGCAAAAATGTTGATTAAAATTGGAATAACTACTAATAATTAATAACTTAAAGCCTCTGGGGTTTGCAGTTTTTTCTTTTTTTTCTTTCATTTTGAATAGATTTTTTGTAATTAATTTTTTGAGCTAAAATTTCACAGAAATTACCTATTGAAAAGATAAAAAAATTTCCAAAACCATTAACATCCTATGTTATTTGAAAAAGCTTTTTTTTTTCTCTTTCTAAAACAGATTGAGCTTGTTCTAATATTCTTAAACAATTAGAACATCAGATATTAGGGTTTCTGAATTATCGAAAGTCCTACGCGCAACTGAATTCAAACCTGGAGCTAACGAGCAAAATATTACTAGAGACCACAAATTTGAAAGCGACTTTTCAAACGTACAAAACAGCCGTTTCACTATCTTCAGGAATTATTATTATTATTATTATTTTATTTATTTTTTTTGTTTATACGTATTTTTATCAAGTTCTTTTTGTCTTCGAGTTGGAGTAGGATTTGAATATTTTTCTAAATTTAATGACCTCTATATTGAAACTATTTTCTACGGAAAGGGAAGCGTGATTTTCATTTTGTTCTAATCGTAACGTTCATTTTTCTCTGATTATTTTTGACAAGCACTTAAAATCTTCGTAAACCAAATAAAACTGCGAAGCAATCTTCGTTGAATGGTAAGCGGCAACGAGCAGGGGGCGGAGTCGGCTCGTTTCTAACAAGATAAGTGCGAGAGTCATACAGTCTAGCCATATCCAAGGGTATATACATACATAACTAGCTTAAATTTCATCTAATCTGTAGAAATTCACATAAAATTGAAGAAAAGTACAGAAGTTCAAAAACCTGCGACTTCTCATGCAAATTAAACTCTGTTTCTAATTGATATAGAGTCAATATGAAACATAGGCATGAGTAATAGCAAACAATGTAAAAGATATTTTGCAGTAAGTTACCGCCCTAAAACCAGGGCTAAGGCAGAAATACATAAAATACAGCGCCAGCTCTTTTATTCCACCCGAGGACTGCAGTTTTGTGCTTTTTAGCACTCATCAGCCCAGAATAGGAAGTAACTGAGCTGGAGGCAGAAAAACCTCTTAAATCTTTGAGTTGAACCGCACCATTTGTTGCGGTCACTCGTCCTGGTTTGCTAATTCTACATTAGCTACCCGTTTGTTTGGCTCTCTTGGCTTCTTTAAGAGGTTTTCCGCCTAGAGCTCAGTTACTTCCTATTCCGATCTGATAGTGCTTAAAAAGCACGAAACTGCAGTCCTCGGATGGAATAACTGAGCTGGCGGTGTATTTTGTGTAACGTGAAAGATATTTATTTATTTAGCAGAGAAGCTCAAAATGAAAATGAAATAATAAGTAACATAACATGTACTTAAAAAATAAGCAATGCAAACTTTAGCGGTTGTACACGCGGCGCTAATAGTCATCACCCACTAGAACCGCTGGGCCGAATGATGTTTTGCAACTGCGATGTTTACAGAAAGATGGAAGCTGGCATTATATTTATAGTCGTAGCCTTAATGCAGAAGTTCTGCATGGGGGAAAGGGGGGGGGGGCTCTAGGTTCAGTTAGTTTGAAATAACTGCTGCTCCATTAATGGTCTCACTTTGAATGTTTTTGAATGTACTCAATAAAACACATTTGAAATCTTTTCTTTTTTTTTTCTTTTTCAAATTTTGAAAGGATATCATCTTTAAAATTTTTGAGTTATTAAACTTTGTACAAAAAAGTCAAAAATTAATTGTGTTACATATTAAAATAAAATGTGTATATACTTATAATAACGTTTCATAAGTGTATACTTTTAAAATGATCTATAATACAACCCAAGCTCCCATAGAAATTGAGTTACAACGTTTTAAAACACTGCTAGTAAGTAAAAAAGGAGGCTTTTTAAAAAGTTCGAAAACAAAGCACTCATCAATCGTATGAACGTTAGATTAAAAAAAAAATTATAAATTTAAGATGTCCAAAAAGTAGGTTTGCCAGACACCCCGGTTTTCAAACAAAATCCCGGTTTCCGGCCGGTTTACTTCATATCCCGGAAAAAGATAAATTTGATTATAGATGACCAAAAAAGTCTGAAAATAGTTAGCTGCGAAGGATTATCAAGGACAATTACTTTGTCATTTGTAACATTGATTTGAAAAAACAATATCGGATTAGCTTGTGAAGATACTTAAACAGGGTTAAAACCGAAAAAACACTTTCTAGAGAACGTCCTTGCCAATGAAAATGCCTATTGTTCAATTCTTTTATTCCTCATTCAAAGGGTCTCTTCTTGCTAAAATAACTTGTAAATATTAACGAACAAGAAGTAAAACTTTTAAATTTATCTGCTTATGTAATTTTTATTATTATTATTCTTTTTTTTAGGATCATAACTAGTGACATTATAGCATTGAGTAATTAGTAGCTTTGAGAATGAACTGCCCTGTAAAATATTCTAAAAAGTCAGCCAGGGGTGTGTACCTTTTTGAATACGTGCGACACTGGGGGGGGGGGGGCATTCCCGTGTCCTGGTTGAACATTTCAGAAATCTGTCAGGCCTATCAAAGAGTAAGATTTCTACAAGTTCAACAGAAACCTGAGATGTCAAGTTGAGTTTTTTTTTTTTTAAAGCATCACACACAAAGAATTGTTTAGACCAAAGTTGATGTTCCTATGATTTTTGGATCCGAGTCATCTGCGAGCATCACCGTCCACTGCCCCTTGCACGGGCTACGCTTCTGGTCTTGGGTCCTCCACCAGCAGCCCTATCCACAGGAATCTGCTCTCGAGGCAGCTGGAGCAGAGGACATGGACGGCACAGCCCAGACGGAGAGACATTAGGGCGGTTAATAAAAAAAAACTTTTTTTCAACTAGAGTCCAGGACACCCTAATTTTTTTTTTTTTAGACTTACTAATATTATTATGCCTGTAAAAGTTTTAGCTTCTTACTCAAAATTTAAGAGGGTGCTCAATGACCGCTTAATTGAACATTAGCCGTAGCATAAAAAAAGGCCACACATTTAGAAACATTCAATTTCCTAAGCTGTTTTTTTATGAATAATTATTTTATTGCAATGTTTATCAGGGGTGCTCACCTAGGGGGGCGGGTCATGGCGCAGACTGCGCCATTGAAATTTTTAGGGGGTGTTGCTTTAAGTGGTATTTTTCTCATTTTTTGAAGTGGCTCTTGCTTTTTTTTTTGGGGGGGGGCACCTCTGTGTATATGCATATTAGTGTATATTATAATGTATAGCATTATTTTCAAGGTTTAATGTATTTTTTTAAACTCCCTACCCATACTTATGAAGTTTGCGGGAGGGGGTTGAGCACCCTCTTTCAGTTGAAATAAGAAGGTAAAATTCTTCCGGTATATTTACTATCCACAAGTCTTAAAAACATTGAGGGGTGTCCTGTTATCTAGGAGAAACTTTTTTTTTTACATGTATTTTCGAACCACCCTAAGGGACATGCTCACGGAAGTTTGTGGTCAAAAAGAGGATGGTGTACGGTCGAGAGGGTGGGGTGTAAAATGTCGATTCAGGGGGCCAACAGCCGTTTGTAGAAAAAATAAACCCAACGAGTAGGGTCCTATCGCAAATTTATGATTGCGAAAAACATAATTTGAATTCAAGTTGTCAAATTCAAATTATTGTTATTGTTTTTATTTATTAATTTTTTATTTATTTTTTAAATTTATTTATTTATTTATTTTATTTTTTGTTGATTTTTACGTAGCATGACTCTTAGGTGGTAAACAAAGTTAAAATTCGCGGACTAGTGTTGACAACAGTTTCATGCAAATTACACTTCTGTGACAAAATTTTACTATTTTTCTATAACATTGAGAAAAATAGCTGATGTATGTCAAGTTGAGCCTGCTTAACATAAATATACGAACTAATTTCTTGTAACATGTACCATGTTAAAGTATATGGCAAATTTAATTTCCAAAAATGGCTAAACACTGAAATTTTTAAATCTAATCTAAACATATTTATCAAGTTGTATTTTGAATCTTGATGCAATTATAAGGATAATACACACTTATACATACATTATGAGGAGAAATACCACAGGTTTTATGATTTAGTAGAAACATAAGCCACATTTTACAAAAGAAAATGATGAAAAATTAACTTTTTCCTCTATTGAATAATGAAATTTTCTTGAATTAGAAACCAATAGTAATCTTCCGACATTTTTGCATTTCCATTTTCCTTGGTACAATGGACGCCGCTTATATGAATCGCGTTTTGTTCTAAACAGTTTTGATTCCACTAAGTGGTTGATTCAATAAAGCGGCAATTTCAATGAAGCTGGATTTTATTCTGTTTTTGTGAGTTTGATTCATTAAAGCGGTTTGATTCAATTGGCCACTGATTCAATTAACCGGCGTCCACTGTAGGGTTTTTTTAAAACGTTTAATATTATAATAAAAGCTTTCACCTTGCTCAACACTCACCATTGCAAGATTAAGAGGGAAAAAATCGAAGTGTGGATGCAAGAAATGTACAGTAAATCCAGTAAAGTTGACCATCACCTTGTAAGTTGACCACCTCTCTAAGTTGACCGCTAAAGTAGGGCACCGCAAGTGGTCAACTTACACAGGTTTCAATGTATCTTCAATGACTTTCAGCACCCCATCTTTGTGAACATATGCAACAAGTTTTTCCACCACTAATTGAGCATTTTCATGGGCGCCAATGTGCAAAATTGTAAGGGAGCTTCAGATATTTTAACCATAGCTGAGCAAGATATTTTCCCCATGGAAACCAATTTCAGGACAGATTAGAGTCATTAAAATTTAACATTTTTAATAACTTATTCATTAATGGCTGGAGACAAAAGGTTTTACAGTTTTGCAAAGAAAAAGTACTAAAAGCAAGGAAGTTCTGATTTCTAAGGGGGGATCGTGCCCCCCCCCTTTCCCCCCTAGAAGGGCACCCTTGAGCATTTTTAGTTTTATGACTGACTAAAAATCCTCGAGCTGCCTCCTTTAGAGACAACCAAGCAGCTAGTTCGTTTTGGGTGAGATTTTCATCAAGCTCGTTGTTCTTCATAAGCATTCTTATTTGTAGGCTGACAAAAATGCCCTTCTTTTAATTTAGCATCACTCAATTTGGGAAAAATACTTTTCAAATACAAAAATCCTTTTTCCATATTTATCCAAAGTTGTGACGAAATTTTTTGTCAAACCGAGTTATATATGTAATAGTGGAACAATAATTTTCTAATTTTCTTGAGGAATAAGAGGTAAATTAAAAAACTAAGCGTTGCCATTTCAGAAAATTACAGCGGTTCTAATTGAAATAAAATATTCTATAGAAAAACAATTGTTGAAGATGATATTTTTCACAGTACTAGTAGACTGTTTTATACTTCTAATTATTGAAATGTGTGTGGAATCTAATTATTGAAATGTGTGTGGAATTAAATTCTTTTTATCACATTATATAAGCGAGGGTGTATGAAAATATTATAGAGCTACAACAAAGAAACGTGACGTGTTAGACTCATATCATTTGGCGTTTTTGGTTACAATTAAATAAATAACTCAATACAAAGTAATAGTATTCATGTTCGAAAAATCGTTCACACAGTGTTATCGAATCTGAGAGCTTCGCCATTCCGCTTAATGTTTACATAAAATTTTTTAAAAACTCAGTTCTGCTCAGATGTTCAGATTTCAGGGATTGATCAAAATAGCAGCTGTATCTACCGACAGCTACAATTTTGACCAACATTTTTGACCCACATTTAATAAACAAAGCCAAGAAAAAATCTCATTCAATTCCACCTTATGCATAAACACGACCCAAAACCAAAAATGCATCCGATTCAAAAATAACTATTTCTGAAGTATTTTGCCTCTTTAAACACGAAAACAACCATAAAAAATTGAGATTAGCTCTAGTTTTCAAGATACCGAGCCGACTTAGGGTAGTGAAATCTCATTAATGTTTTTTTTTTTTTTCCTGGCAGATAGAAGCACCCCCCATGAATTGACTGTTTTTAAAACTTCGACCCCTAGTTGCGATAGAAAATCTCACTATATAAAACTGAAATGGACTTCAAGAATATTTAAATTTTGGGAAGAGAAAATGCTCAAAATAAGCTTCTAGTAGATCTACCCATTTCTGCTTCCACTCATGTTCATTCTGCTGGAATAATGAAAAACTTCGTGAAAGCTTTGAACAAATATGGTTTTCCAATACCTTAAAAGGGAAATTTCCAAGATATGTTGAAGATAAGGTTAAGAAGAGAATTTTTAACGGTCCTTTAAATACGCACAATTATGAAAATCAATTTTAGAAAATATTTTGAAAAGGCTGAAAAAACACTTAAAAAGCTTTGTATTACAAGTATTTCTAAGCAGCAGAGAAGACGAGAACTGAAAATAATCGGACTAAAAACCCCTACGGAAGTTCTGTGACTATTGATGAAGGATATGTCTCTGAAATTCTATTTTGCTCACTACCTCCAGGATGTTTTACTTAAAAATTGAAGCGATTAAGCATGAGGAAAGTTTTCACCAAAATATCTTTACAATAGGACGCTGATAGCAGGGTCATTGGGCTGAGTTAATGTTTACCAAATGCTGCTGAACTATTACAAGAGATGGTCCTTCTTTGACGTACAAAAAGCAATCGAAAATAAAGTGTTTACAGCAATAGGTCAAAAGCAACCACTGCTTTCTTAAAAATCAACATTGTTTAATAGAACAGGACCTATTTGATAACATTTATTTCACAGGATGGTTTTTTTTTTCTTTTAATTTTACTTTCAAATCAATGTGCGGTTGTTGTGCATCTTTCTCCAGTGGGGTTCTGGGTATCTTGAAAACAAGAGTCAATTTTTAAAAAAATATCCATTGGGGTAATGACACCATTAACAGACAAGGGTCCAGTACCAGACAATTTGGATTTAAATAATAAGAATTTTAGCCTGGTAAAACTGATTTTGCTGTGGCCCATGAATACGTTGCAACCATCTAGTGTTATTAGAGTAAATTTTATGAGCCATTTGGTATTTACAAGGCAGTGGTAGAAAGTTATGAACAGTCACCACGAGATCAGTTGGTGATGCATGTTCATTTGAATTAAATAAGGCTTTAGTTCTAAAAATAAAGAATTTTTGCACATTTTGAAGAGAAATATTGAATTTTGTCCATTACTCATCCTTTCCTCATCCTATCGGTTACTGAGTCTTCATCAGATTTTTCGGTGTCTGTTAGTGAGGGTCGGACCTTTTTCCGAAATTGAGCAAATAAAAATACAATTAACTAACTCAGAGGATCCAGAAGCAGCTAAAAGTTAGATGAGATGTAGTTGCATGATAGAAAAATAGTTTTAAAAGTCTAAATACATTAAAAGGCTCAGAAAATGGAGTTAACCTGAGAGCGATTTCTTAATAAGCATGTCTGTTACCCTATATATTCGTTTTTTTTCGATTCATAGTAGGAATTAAGAGCACCCATATGGGGGGGGGGGCAAATGGGGGCTTAAGCTCCCCCCCCCCTTAGAATTTGGAACTCTCTTATTTTTAGTACTTTTTTCTTTGCAAAAATGTAAAAACATTTCTTCTCTAGCCCTTAATGCATAAGTTATTAAAATG